>NC_090699.1:25934816-25939816 GCF_040954835.1 Lepisosteus oculatus | reverse complement strand
AGATAGTAATGATAAATAAATATTTTTTTTCTTTCCATGTGGAAGGATAGTTACTAGGTCTTATTTCTGAAAGTTAAACTCATAGACATTTATCTATAATACTAGTGGAAGAATTAATTAGATGCTGCCATAAATCAGGAAAAGACAACAGGTGATGAAGTAATACTGTATTTTTAGGAAAAAAATACTCTAACCAGCCTACTAGAAAACATATATAGGTTGTCAGGGTATTCACTGGCAGTTTGCATAGGTATTCTCCTGTAGACAGAAATAATCCAAAAGGCATAGTGGTGTCCCTTCCAAAATTGCACAGGAACAGAACAAGGAGCATTGAATACATTAGACCATAAACAACAACTACAACAAAGGAAAAACAACAGACAAGCTAGCTCAGATTTGAGGCATTTAATATTTTCTTAGCTGAGAGGAAATAAGGTTAACAAGTATACCCAGACACACACAAACACACCCACACACAGTGTGATAAAGCTATGGAGTGGAGCACAGGGATGCCATGGGACCTTTGAAACAGGAGAAAATACATCCAGTTTCTTGGCAGGAAGGTGGAACATCTGCATCTCTGAATGGAAGGGGAATACCACATTCTGGAGAAGACCAACCTCCAGTTGCACCATTAAAATAAATTTGGAGTTTAGTGGCTGTTATTAAAGAAAAATGCAAAAGAAAAAAGTTATCTTTCACAAAAAGATTCTTTTAAAGCTTGTCTCACTCGTATCTGTGAGAGAGAACTATTTGAACACATTTCTTTACATTACGTTTTGTTTTTCTGTGACATTCCAATTTTCCCAATTTATTATAGATTGTAGAATATCTGTTCTCCAACCAAAAAAGTTAATAATGATAAAAATAGATTTTTCATTTATTTCACTTAGATAAGATACTACATAAAACACATTTCCATTAAATTCCATTAGTAAACAAAACAAGGCTGAATATTATATAATAATTATTTAGCAATATGTGTTTTTAAATCCGTGAACCTGAACCTGAAAAATGAAACAGGAACTACTCACATACCTGTACAGTAAGCCTTAGTTTAACAGATGATCAAATTAGATAAAAACCTTTAATTTTGGGATATTATAGCACAGTTCATTTTATCAACCAGGAACTTGTACAAGCTCTTTGAATTTCAGAGTTCAATACAGCCCTGTCCCCTAAGGATCATGAACGTAAAATGTCACTCTTTTCTACTTTGGAGTTCTAAAAACTAAAAGTAATTAATAAAGCAATTTCCAAAGTATTTTTTGACCCAATGTAAAATGTGATTCTCATTTTCTCATAGTAATATATGTCTTTAAAGGAGTGAATTCTGTAAGAGACAAAATTGCTAAGCAAAATAACCTTTTTGTTTTATTTGAACATAGTTCTATAGAATGAAATGGCATTGGTTCAGTGTTTTTCTAGAAAATAATAAATAGCCATATGAATATTGTAATTTAATAAAAATCTATAGAAGTTGTCAATAAAGCATTTGTTTCTCTTTGACCTTTTTCAAATTCTATCAAATGTATTTAAAATATAGTTCAGGTGGGTAGCTGCGTCAGCATGCGTAGGCTGCAAAGGAACAAGTAATAGGTTTATTCCATGCTGAAAAAAAGAAGAAAGAGAACACGTTTCGGCCGTGGAGCCTTCTTCAGGTGTATACTGTTTTATATTAAAACACATTTTTGTGAGATTGTTTATACAAACTGTCAAAAAGTATGCAAAATATATCTATAGAATAAAAGAAGTCTTTGTATAGCACTGCTAACAGTTTGTCTTACATCCTTTCATTTAACGCAATTGTCTGCATACAGTACATATTGTACAGTAGCTACCTTATATAGAATAGTTTATATCACATCTTGTGATCTGAACCACTATGCACGGTTCTCCTTGAAAGCAGAAGCAGGTAAAATGCCTAAGGAGAACTTTGGAGAATGCTGCCAAAGATGGCTCCCTTTAGGATCAGCTGAAACACAGTAATTTCCTAATCTGGTTTGTAGTGCGTAATAGACGTGAAAAGCCACATTACAATACTCACTCTTCTGACAGTGATGTTTTTCTTTCTCCCTTGTGAAATGATTCTCAAAAAAAATTGTACAAATGCAGATGCTCAGAAGTCAGGAAGAAAAAATTGTGTAATGCTGAAAAATATCAGAGGAATGCATCAGCTCTCTTTCACCTTCTCTGAGTGAAAAGCTAAGGAGCACTTCATTTTACAGTTGGATTAAATACGGGATATAGTAAGTGTATGATTACTGGGACACATTTGTATAATCAGTAAAATCATGGATTTGCTTGCCAAACTGAAATAAAAGTTTCTCTTTTACTTTATTTTTATGAAACAAGGTTAAAGTGTTACTTATGCAAACTGTTCAATCAGGATAAAACATTATTGACACAAACTCTCTAACATGGCACTATAAGGAGGGAAAAAATATACAAATATAATCTTAATAATTTGTTGTTTGATACCTTTAGAATTTAGAATTATGTGCGTTACAGACTAACCATACTCTTTCTTTGCATGAAATGTAATATAGTGCAGTAGGTTTGCTTTGGAGGTCTCTTGTTCATCCATTGCATAGGTAAAATGAAATTAATCGTCCAATTAAAGCAATGCTGTTTTCTTAGACACACATTTTAATGGTTTATGGAATGTGATTATGATCATTTCTGGTTCACTAAGTATGTGTGGGAATACAGGAATACTTGGGCTGTCACTCATGTTGCAACCCCAGGTGATCTGGAAATGAATGTTTGTCTTGGACATTCACAGGGAAATGACATAATGCATGGCGTACACTGAGACAACAGTCCAAAACTTTCTTTTTTCTTCAAAAATGTACAGTGCAATGTTTTTGTACAACGTTCACCCTCATTTTTGTCCAGTGTCAAAGGGTTAGCATGTGCAGTCACAACTACACCCCCATACGTACAAACACATACCTACAGTAATGACCTGTGAACAAAGGGTGACAAAACTGCCTGTAAAAATACAAACTACCTGCTCCCTTTAAAATGATATTTTTAATGGTGCAGATGGGCTTTCCATTTCTGGGACTGTATGCACTGCCAGCCAAAGCAGAAAACATCTTGAAATAATGCATTAATTAAAGGCACAGTTGTACAAATGGACAGCCAACAGGGTATTTTAAACTTTGAATAAAAAGTGCAGCTCTGTAAGTCCGTCTATACTAGGTTCACCATAAAATGGCAATATGTAATGGCATAACCTCTGCAGCAAGGAGATTGAGAAAATAAGTAAGAACACTGTAAAAATGCATGCCTGATTTCTGTAAAACCAAAGCATGTGAAAACATCGGATTAATAAGTGTTTTTGAATTGGCTCTTCTGTTTTCAGAGCTATTAGGGGATGAATGGGAAAAATTATGAATAGGAAATCCTGTTGAAGTTTTTATTGCCTATTTCCTTTCAGGGAGATGACATTGTTTCTGGCTACAATGAATAGGGATGGGCTTGTTAAATAAGAGTACAACCTTCATTTTTTTCTGCATTATATGTATGAATTCAATTTTTACAGTGTACAAAAAAATCTATTTATAAATGGGTCATGTTAACATAACTGTGTATTCTTTGAGTGGGTGTAGTTTCTATTAATAGATGTTCAGAACTGAAGTGTATTTATACACAGATGCATACACAAGAAATTTACTTTACTTTTTAATAAGAGAAATAGTGTATTGTCATGAAAACATGAAAATAAAGACTTACTGTACAACTCCCCCAAAAACTGATCTAGTTCTTTGGCTAAACCATGTTTATTGGATAATAATCGTCAATAGCCTTAAGGCAGAATAAACAGAATGAACAAAAGAGTCACAAAAAGACCAAAATCAAAGTAGCAAAGTGTTTTTTGGTCTTATTTAACAATTTAAGTACATCTAAGACACCCATGGTGTTGTAATATAAGCTTAATTCTTTTCCCCTCAGCTTATGAAAACAATATATACTATATTCTACACTACACATGATATTAGCTGAAAGGCCAAGAGATATACAATATACTGTATAACCATTGAACAGGGAAACTTTATACTCTTCTAATAGTAAATGTATACAACATTATTGTAGGAAATCATTGTAGTGATCAACTAAGGATCCAATAGCAGAAAAGATTTAGGGACACCCAAAGGCTTTCAGAATACAAACTTTTATGTCAGAAAAAAACAATTTCAAGTTGGGTTTAGATAGTTATTTTGCTGTTAAGGGATGAGTAACAAGGGACAAATACATTTAGATTTTCCTTCCTTTCTTAATGCCACCAGAATTTTGCCTCCCATTTCATTATGGAAGCTATCATTTTTTGAGCATTTCAATATTTTAGAAAGCATTCAATTTGATTCTTGCATATTGTTACCAGGGTGGCAAAGTGGTTAATATTGCTGCCTCGCAGCAGTGGGGCCCTAAGTTCAGTCCTGGACCTGTGGTGCTACAGTATCTGCACGGTTTTTGTACTGTATGTTCTCCCCAGGTCCACAATTGAACCTAGGGCCCGTGTGCATGGGTTTCCTCCGGGTTCTGTGGTTTCCTCTCACAGTTAGGTTAATTGACTTCTGGGAAGAGCGTGTGTGTTTGAGATGGCCTGGTGTCCCATCCAGGTTGTATCCTGCTGTGCCCGTGGCTTGTTGGGATAAGCTCCAGCTCCCTTGTGACACTTTTGGGTAAAATGGTTAGAAAATGGGAGGACATTATTACTAATTATCATGAATATGGGAGATATAGTATTAGGTTGAGCTTTAAAAGATTTTTTTTTCTTCCAGCACCTAATAGAAACAAAATCCATCAACAGAACTATACATTTATACACACTATTTTTCATGGAATGGCCTCTTGAATCGCACTTTCCTGCCTTCTTGGATTTTGTGTTTGTGCCTTAAAATGAAACTCTTCTAATCCATTTGCCTGATTGATGTGAATCGGTAAGCTTGAACTTTTTACCATCTTCTATTAAAACTTAAGGCAAAGATGTT
>NC_090699.1:25777316-25929816 GCF_040954835.1 Lepisosteus oculatus | reverse complement strand
TTCTTCCTAGTATGCAACCTTTCTGAGAGGAATGCATAAAAAAATCAGTTTATGCCTCAACTGTCCTGATTCCCCATGAAGAAAGAGAAAAGTGAAACCATATGCTTAGCAAAGAGAGGCAGGCGGGCTACCGAAAGCAGGCTGGGGTTAGAGCAGCATGGGGTACCACTGTCCTGTCGAAAAGCAAGCCAAGGGGGATGAATGCCCAGCAATGTCCCCCTACTGCCATGCAGCCAAGACAGCAGCATGCCCAGACGACAGATGCTACCCATATCGTCCCAGAGTCTGCCACCAGTGCCCCGGGTTCCACTGGATACTAAGAGAGCAGCAGGGGGTGAGGGGAGGCAGAGGCTTTCATTTGGCAGGGTGTAAAAAAATGCCCTAGGTTTTTTGATGGAAGAGGCAGGTATTAGCTCAGAGACCTCAGCGGTCCCTGCTAGCCATTAGTTTCCTCTACAGCTGCACTAAGATCCGGACTATGAATCTGCCACGGTTGGTCATTCATCAGTTTCACAGTCCGCACCAGCACACACATTCCAATAACAACACAACGGTAAAAAACATCTCTGCTCACAAACTTCAACACTGTGGCCGGCCACTGCCTCTGCCTCAAAAGCTAGTTATTAGCTGAAAAAAAAAGAGTTTCACCATGTGTGTGTTTGTACATTGAGGTGATGAAACATTATATAAATTATACAGGTTCCAGCACGCTGGCATTTCACGCTGTTGAACGCCATGACTCCAAAGTGATGTGGAACTTCCTCCCACCCGGCTGTCAAACAGGAAACCTTTAAATGTTGGCTGGAGAGTTATGGAATTGCCTGTGGAAACATATTGTAAGAGGTCAGACAGAAGGGTCACACACTGAGACCTGCAATGTCAGGGTCTTCTCATTCATATAGATATTTTCTGCATTGTTTTTTTCTCTGCTTTTGTTGTTGCTTTCTTCCCTTATATATTGTGTTTTCAGGTGATGCAGCCTCCTCTCACAAAAAAGATGACATCCGATGGAACTTTAAAAGCACTTTGATCTTTATAGCTATGACCTTGGATATTTACACAATCACTCATAACTACAGCAGAAAAAGCAGTGACACGCACAAGTCATCATTTTTTTTGCTTTGTGTTAAAGCTGGTAAAGGATATTTTAAATTGTACTGTTACTGTTGTTCCGACTTGAGGAGGAACATAGTCATTTTCAAGGAAATAGTGAAAAGTACAAGAGTGCATATAAAGCCATCAGCAATGACATGATCTCATTTGGTCTGGTCACCTTTTTCTTTTATATGGCATGGTAAAAGAAGAAGAACAAAACCATAATAATGTATATAGAGCAAGCACCACTCTTTCTATATATTTAATTTATGAAGGAATTGTATTATTTTTGTCAACATTAGAGAGGCTTTACTTCCATCTACAAGTTGTTAATTGTAGTTAAAAAGAAATTAACTTAAAATACACAGATTAATTTCCAGAATTTTTAATTTCATGCACAGACTTTATGTAAATGAGAGGCAATGTGTCTTTACTCAACAGCAATTTTCCACTACTGTAAAATATTTAAGATGTACTTGCAAAAAGGCTGGAAAATAAGGAAATGTGGTAATTATAATTATTTACAACGGAGGAAAAGTAAAACACCAGTCAGAAAAAAAAACGAGCTATTATGGTGGGAGAGATAATAGGATTAAATTGGAGGAAAAACAAGCCAAGAAAATCTTGGTCACTTTAGAAACTACTGATCTGACACCACTGGTAATTATCTCACCAAAGTGAAAATGTGACGTGTATGGTCACACAGGTCATTTTGTTTTTGACAGAGTTTTTTTTCTCTCTTTCCTGTAAAGTTCTTTGCAGTCCAGCTCATTAAATTGCCTCGACTATAACAGAAATAAAAGCATTGTTATCAGGGCTCTTCCTTTGTCACTCGATTACACAAGGTGTCTGAATAAAAATGTCTATTAGACCCTTCTTTAATATTTAAGCATGACATTCATTGATTTGTTTCTTGTTTTCTGCAAACCTTGACAACATGATAAAATAAATCATAAGAGGAAAATATAGTGGTAACATCTTTTATGGACTTCTAGTAGTCATCAATCTCTGGCTGTGAGTGAATTATCAGTACCACAAAAAAGATCTATGCTTTCTGAGTTCCAATAACATACAAGCTTGAGATTTTTTTTCTTCGCAAGCAAAACTCAAGGCGGGTGACTGATAAGTATCATTATTGTTTTGTGAGAGACTTGTTTATAGTGTATCGCTGAGATGTTGGCATATATGTTTTCAAAGAAAGGGCTTGATCAATTTTAAGGCGACATCTACTCACATACAAAGAATATAATGAGTGCACCTGCTGTGTAGCATTAAAGACCCAACCACAACATCACCATATGCTGGGCCCCATGTTGGGCTTCTGTGTGTATTTAAAATTTGAAATTAACCCATTTCAACCACAAACTAATGGAGTGTCATGCAGGTTCTAGTTGCCACATTTAAAACAAAGCTGTCATCTAGTGTATTCAATAGACAACATAAGGAATTTGGAAAGCAAACCAACACCAACATAGTACACATTGCAATTGAATGATTGCTTCCCGTTTATTGACAATTTGTAGTGTTATTGATGTTTTTCTCAGTCCAATTAACAAACTAATAAAACAATTAAATAAATATTAGTTAATAAAAACAACCTATATTTCAATATAGATTAAATATAGATCTACAGTATATTTACAAAGCCCCATTAAGAAGAAAAAGATAAAACAGTGAGTAAAATATGTGGAGTCTTTTAAAGTCTTTTTTTATAGTTAAATGTAAAAAATATAATAGATTATTGTATATGACTTTCCTAAAGTGAATGATTTCTTTTGCATCAAACCAGGAATAAATAAAGTACAATACATAAAGTACTTCATAAACCTGCTAAAGAACGGGCAGCATAAGTGTACTACAGTAGTTCCCTCTTTTTGTAGAGTGATTGCTATTAATATTTTAATAAATAAAGCAAACAAAGCACATTTTTTATTTTTGAATAAGGCATGGAAAATTATTAAAGAAAATAAAATTTCGTTTTATTTAAGAAATTCTTCTTATTACAGTAAATAGAATGACTATATTATTTAATTAAACTATGCTAACTTGGAACAGGGAGAGGGGGATTTGTATCAAAGAGCTGACTAAGCACAAAAAACAGATTGCTGCATTTATGTGATGTTATGCACATTTTCACAAATACACACTGATATTTGTATATTTATTTCCCACTTTGAGTTTATAATGAGAAGTGGAAAGGGATATCATAAGCAATGCCTGTGTAAGTGTTTCTACATGAAGTGAAGCCATTAACATTGCATCTCCTAAGGTAAATGCCGCACCCTTAAAAAAATAATTAATCACTGGAATGTATGCATAGCTGTTAATTTAAGTCTTTTTAAACTAGCGCAGAGGCCAGTCTGACGTGCAAAGCAGATGCAGTGTCTGTATATGCAACTCAAGAGGACCCTCAAGGACAGGATTCCATTACTGCTACTGACCCCTCTTTGCAATTTTGAACGGCGTCCTTAATAACCCTCATCACCTTCACACTGAAGTAGATTGACACTTTTGTCATCTTTCAAAGTGATACTTCAGAGTGGATTTAAATACAAACATTGT
The DNA here is from genome assembly GCF_040954835.1 of Lepisosteus oculatus. NCBI lineage: Eukaryota > Metazoa > Chordata > Actinopteri > Semionotiformes > Lepisosteidae > Lepisosteus > Lepisosteus oculatus. The sequence continues at coordinate 25,926,159 of NC_090699.1, read as the reverse complement.
CAGACACTAATTTAAGATTTGGCACATGTTTAAGCCTTTCCTCCTTCAACTCAGCTATTGTGTTCGAGAGTTTGTTGAATTGATATTTTTAGTCAGTTGGAAACCCTTTCTAATTCATTTGAAATAGCTGTCTTGGCCATTCTCGGGGAAGAGTTTCTATTAAGGTGTCACTGTGTACAATTCAATTCATTGTTAAAATTGAAGCAAAGGGAGCTAGGCAGTGCCCAGGTAATTTTTACCTAAATCTAAATCTTTCTAATAGGATATATGTAAAATATGTCTGCACTTGACTAGAAATGATTAGCAGTAAAAGCCTGTAAGTAAAAAGCGTTTGGTTTACAAATGGAGATAAAAGAGGAGGATATTTAAAGCTCTGCAAAAGCAGGAGTGCACAGAAATATTGAAAGATATTTTTGATCATTCTGATTTAGTTTTGGCCAGAAATGTTGAAAAGTAAGGAAGTAATGCTTATTACCAGTACATTACAGTATATTATATATAATATTCTGATTATGCACACAATCTGATTGAACTATTCCCTTGCTTAAGAGATGAATTGATGCCAAATTTCAGCACATGTTCCACTGATTGCTTTGCCAGGGTTTTTAGGAACTAAGCTGGGACTTGTGCCATTGAGGTTATTACCATAATTTGAATTTTAAGACAGTTTCGGACACCTTTCACAATGCAGACACTTTCACAAAGCAGTAAAAACTGGACATGGTCTGACCCAGTTGCTGCAGCAGTTGATTTAATTATTAGGAACATGTAATTGAAATAAAGCCCAAGATCAGGTTAAAGGCAATTGGGTGGCCTTGACTGGCAACAGAGAGGGAAGATTTTCAGGGGTCAGCCAGGTAAAGATAAAGTGTATTAAACAAGTGCATTAAACAAGTGAATAATTTTCCTCACTTAATGAGGTTTTAATATTAATTACAAAAGGCTTGTCACTCATTCTAAAGCTCCAGATGATGTTCTTGAGTCTTCTCTGTTTAGCTGAAGGGCCCCTCTTGGCAGTCATATTGATGTTTGCAACTCGTGCAAACTGGAGAGAAGAGGCAGCAAGCCTGCAGAACATCAGTCTATTAGCTGAATGCTAAATAGATTTAAATAGATATTTAAAAGCTCTAAACCCCTCTCTGTTGCTTTCTTTAGGTTTTTCTTCAGGGCTAAAAAATAGAAAAATAGGTACCTTACTTTGAGTTAAACATCCACTTGGCATGAGTGTTTAGTGTACTGACAAAGAGAGAAGTTTAACTTATTGATATCTTAAATATAACGTTATTAATGAAAATATAATGATGTCAAAGTCATTTTGTTTGCATTATAGTTCAGGATTTGGAAATTAACCTTAGTGTAGCCACTACAAATAGCTTTTTGGCAGTGGTACCATTGTAGTGTGGCAAATGCATGCTGAATGCTATGGCTCCTGGAAAAGAAGTGTCACATGACAACTACTGTATGTAGAAAGTTTTAGCTAATAAAGGGAATTCTGTAGCAAGTAAATTAATAACCTGACTCCACATTTCAGCAAGTATTTGACAAGGGTAGGTGAAACTGATAATGTTATTAATAGAAGAGGTTCAGGCAGAAAGCCCAAACTCTGCAGAAGCTATGCTAATCACCTTAGGGTATGAAATCTAGTTTACATGACTAAATGACAATCCAGTAGTGATTTTGTTGACAATAGTGCAAGTTCAGATGTTAATATTACTTTGAGAAAAGTGAGGTAGTGCATTAAAACCAATAAGTCCCAGTTGATGTTTCATTTTTTAAGCCCATTTTAGACTTTTCATTTGGCTACCTCTCATCAGCAAAGATTTCCAGGCAATACACATCCACAGAGATCTCATTGCTCTAACGTTTTCTCATTTAATATTTCTCATTAACTTTTTTGTTGAACAGGACACAGACACTCTCATTCACATCTTTTATACAATCACCACAATCTATACTTAGTAATGGGCTTTATGATCAAGATCCTGAAGTTTTATTTATAATGGTGAATGTAAGACATTTAAACAGATATTTTTTTGTAGCACAATAGGCAAAACCTCCTCGCTTAAGACATCAATACTGCAAACATGAGGTGAATAGAAATATACTCAGGGAACAAAAGAAAGATAACCTGAAGGATCTGATCATCATCTGTCCTACAGCTGCCAATCATACACTTTTTCTAGTAAAATATATTCAGCGGCAGAGAAATATTTAAGGTTAATTTTGCATTGCCATCAGGTGTAGTATTTTTCTTTCATTAAATTGAATTTATGTTTTGACTGCATATGACATAGAGGTGTTCCCTTTTCACAGATCACTAAAATGGTACATTATTTTGGGAATATAGTACATTCTGATGCATCTTCTAGTTCTCCTGATGCAATGAAATATTAATCATTGGGAAAAAAAGATTTAAATTACGAATCCCAAGATAATTTTAGAAGAAAAAAGATCAGCTATTAAAAAAACATCATTAGGATGATGCACAGCCCTTAGGAGGATTAATTGTTGACCATTTGCTTATGGTTTCTTCTGGTAGTCAATTAATTCAACTTCAATATTTGCAAGCCTTGTTTTAGGTAGCAACTGGAATTTCCAGCTTACTAAACAAAAACTTAATGAGGCAATTTCACTGAGACTTTAAACAATATTTATACTTTATCTGGGCTCCATAAAATATTACACAGAAGTATTGCATAAAAGAAAAAATGTCAGTCTTGGCAAGATAAAAAGTGTGGTTATATATTCAATTGTAAGAGATGGAGCCACATAAACTCATCTCAATTCAAGGTACTGTATACATTAACTACTGGACCAACGGAGGCCCTGATATTTAAAAAGAAGTTTCCTAATCCTCACTAAATTACTGTCAGTAGAAGTGTCACTTGGACTCAGGTATCTCATTTTTTATTTTTACAAATTAAATATGACTTTTTTAGATCTGAGCTACAGTACATTACATAAAGACGTATTTCTGACGTTTCTTGTTTCACTATATAATTTATAAGAATAATTGAAGTAGTGGAGAACTGTGTTTTTGTGTAATTTATTTTAAGAAACTCAAATCAAAAGTTAATTAAAAAAGTGCTGGCTTTTTTCAAGAAATGGCTAGATGAGTTTCTTTGATAAATTGACTACTATCAACTGTGTTAGATGGCCTGAACGGCCTCCCCTTGTTTGCAACCTTCTAGATAGGCTTTTTTAAAAGACTTCTAAAATATTTCCTTCCTAGTGCTTCCTAGTGCACTTTATAGTCTTGGTACAGGATTGTAAGTCAGTGGGACATTAACAGTACAATGTTTGTTGCAGCAAGAGATGATATATTCATTAGATCACAAAATATTGTGATGCATTAGGACTGGTGTTTTCATCCGTTTCTTTAGAGACTTTCCACAGGATAAGTTAAAAGGAAGATTTTTCACCTCAGCCAGACGCTCCTACCAATCTGGGCTCAGCTTTGGAAGACTGACGCCCGGAAGCCTGCCTACCTGCGAGTCCAGGAGGGGCTCAACGGCATAGGTTTTGCAATAGCGTCCTGACCATCTGGGTCCGGGGCTGGGAACGCCTGGCCCTACTACCCTCTTTATTCCCCCGACCCTTCGCCAGATCCCGCTCCGGCTTTTAACTTTGTCTATTCTTTGTCACGGATGGACCACCTGATTCTGGACATTTGCCTTCACATGGATTTCCCTACAAACACCCTTCAGACTTGTTTGCCTGGACCACGCCCCCCCAAGCACTGGCGCACCTCGTACATGCCCCCCTGTTCTTCCAGCCCCGATCCTAGTCCTTTTTCCCCATGTTTGTCTCACTCCCCTCCGGATTTTGCCATCTGCATAGGGTCCTGAGAAATGTTTTGTGACAATACTAATGTCTCACAGTATACTTGATAAAACACTGTGGTCCTGTGATTTACCCTTTACACAATGTACTGTACACTGAACACACTTACAGTTAATCAATTGACCTATATTAGCTTTTTAAATATTTATATTGTAGTAATACCATTTATGCTGAAATGGGGGAAACCTTATTGAGTAGGATTTCTTAAAAAAGGTTCCTCAATTCAGACATGACTAAAAGATTCTGCACCTAAAAGCCTCACATAGATCTTTATGAACACACAATGCAAATAATTCTCAAATTTTGAGGAGAGACTAACACATCGCTTCAAAGCAGGATTTTGATAACCAGTTTCCTCCTTAATAAAACTAAGGAACTTTCAGGAAAGCCTGATTTTATTAAGGCAATCAGAGAAAGACATGGAACAAAAACATTCCCAAACAATCAGGCTAGGTCCTGTTTTTACTATCTGTCCAAATGGTACTCAAACTCAGATCCTGCCTCCTGCCTTCCACAGAAATTACTTCTTAATGTATTCTCAAGATATTTTCCTTACTTCAGACCTCAGGCTGTTATATATTCAGTGAAATGGGCTAATGAAAGAATTAGATTTAGAAAGCTGTAGTCTAGGGATTGAAAGAGTAAACATAAAGATGTTTTCTGACAAGCTGAATATATGTGGTTTCCCGCAAAGCCCCACAGTGATCTGCACTCCATAAATATCTCTCTCTTCCCCCACATGTTGTGTTATATGAAAAATGATTTCTTAACTTGCTCTGAAAAAAGTTTGAAAGGTTTCAGTCTCCCCAGTACTCACAAATGTTTTTATTTTCTTCAGATGCCAAGATTAGGCTCATTGTAATCAACTACAAAACAATCATTAACAAAAGAAATCAGTGGCAGTGCATAGTTGTGCTATGCTAGTAACAAAAGTTGAGTTTTACTGGAGCTAAACTCAATTCATTAAAATGAAAAGTGCCTTCTGTAAGGATTCAACCAAAGAAAAATAAACTGTTTCCTGTTTTTCTTAATGAGTGATGCTTTGCAAGAATCCCTACACTTACATAGCTTCACATAGAAAAACAACATCTAAGAACATTTTAACAGACAAAAAGACCTGATTAGTAAGGTCAAATAAATGTCATTACCTTTATTATTAGGCTCTAAAAAGATGATAAGATATGCCCCCTTTGCTATATTTTAATCAATGCAAAAGGTACTGTGTGGAGCATAATTGTCTTTTTTATTACTATTTACTTTGTCTTCTTTAGTGGTCCTGAAAACCTGTGGCCGAAGTATAAAACCTACTATTGGCATTAGACAATTCTACTAAAACAATTAAGTCTGTCTGGCAATGTAAAGGACATATACTGGTAAATTATTATTAGTTCAGAAATGCAAGAATGAAAACAACAATATTTGTAACTCACTACAAAAAAGGGCCCTATTATTAACACACCAGTGTGGTACTTATTTAATCAGCTGATGCTCAATTACATAAACAGAAAAGCCTCTTCTCCTCTGTGACAATTCAGTGCTTCACAGCTGGAAATCACTCCATCCTGGAAAGCAAGCTTTCACTCCCAGTAGGTAGTCAGCCTATATCCGTTAACTAACATCTTATCGTGTTTGCTAGTAAGTTGGCTTTTGGAGGAGGAGTAGTGATGGGACATAAAAGCAGACAGGCAGAACATAGAACTGTTGGCAACAAAGAGCAACCTTGACTGCTTTTTCGCTTTCTGTATGCTATTGTACTTCGCATGATGCCTCTACAGTGTACAGAGGACCCCTGCAGGGAAGGGAAACTAAGATTATACTCTAAAAGGATACACCTTAATTGACTGATTAGGGAGCAATACTGAGAACCCTAGCAAAAGGAAGCCCCTTTAACTTGGGCCATCCTGACAAATAGATATAAAATATATTAGGCACGGTTCCCATGTGGATATTATGAGTGAAGATTTTTTTCTGAATTGTAGTCATTGATAGTCCAAGTACGCCAGACAAATCTTGAGCATATTACTTGTGCATCTTTCACTTTGTTGAAGGAAAGCCCAACAAAACCATTCTGTTCTAGTCTCCTGTCCAGATGCCTAAAATTACTTGTTTCTAAGCATAAAAAATGTTCTAATGCCATTCATGTGCTTCTAATTCAAAAAAAGGACGGGGTAAAAAATCAATAGATGACAGTCTATTCCACTGAACCATTGAGAAAATCATGCTTTACCAGCTTGTATCTTGAATGCTCCCAAGATCAAACACTGCAAGAGGTTATTGCCGACTTCTGGGCATGACAAGTAACAAAGGTAAAATGTGCATGCTGAGTATTGAATTTTAAGACGTTAACATGGGAACTCCATCTGATGTCGATTAAAATCTGTTCCGTATGCATGTACACGAGTCCATCTGAAGACTGCACCAAAGGCACTGTCTCTTGCATATTAATTGTTACAATTTTTTTTCCAAAGCAATGCAATACTGCCCTTTAGAATTTTTCTGTGCATATTTTTTTTGCAAATGCTTGAGATGTGCTTTTACTACAGTGATGTAAGAGAACGTATTAAATGCAGGTTAATCGACCATAAATAATGCAGGCATCATAAATTATTAATAAGTTGACATTTTTATATTTTAGAAGGAATTGTACTCAGAGTTATGCAATGTTTTCCAAAATATGTTCCAAAAAATAAGAACAGTGTTTCCATGTTTTATTGTTGCCATAGGCCGACTACATTAGAAATCTTTTCTACATTTTTTTCTATTGAAAAACGTATGGATTGTGATTTATTTGTACCTGTGGCTGAATGAGCCAAGAATATACAGTATAAAATTCTTATTTTTAAAAAAATTTGCCAAAATCCTAAAACAACCATTTTTCCAAGTATTTGATTTCATTTGCCTTCAAAGTCCAAACACATGGCATTTAACATTACATTATAAAATGTAAGTATTAAATAGTGGTGAGCAGTGACCATTAACAAAACATACAGGGTATATACAGTAGGAAATTGCCACATGTCAAGCCTTTTTAAACACTTTTTAAACAGACATATAACACTTAAAGAGAGACTTGTCAATAACGTTATTTGCAATAAACATGATTTACCACATTCTCCTGCATTTCAGTGCACAAATTGATTTAAGCTACAGTAAAGGCTAATTACTGATGCTTCATTCATCCATTTTTTACACAACATGATTCCAGATTTGATAATTATATCTTCTAAGTGAATTTTAAGTAAGCTACTGTTATAAAGCTTACAGATTTTGTGTCTGATATGTGAGAGAATATGGACCAAGCAAATTACTTACTGTATGATAAAATGCAGGTTTAATTGCTCTGCACTTTTCTAAACACAATAAGCAGTCAACTTTTTATTTTGGTAACTGACACTTGATTCGTAATTGAGCTCATCTCTTGTCTTCATGAGTCTACTGTACAAATTAATCTGTAGTAATTATACTATACTCAAATCATGAGTATAACAGATTGGATTAAATATATAAAATGCAGAAAATTAAAAAATGTGAAAAATCAAAAGGCATAGGAGGAGTAAAGAAAACACCACACACAATAAGGCAAAAGCAGATCTCATTAATCTTATTTAGAAATTAGTACATTATTATCACCTCTTTTTAAAGTGTTCAGGGGTTGACATGTGGCAACCCCGTGAATGTATACTGTGACTTTCAGTGGTCACCACAGGCTCGTAAAAATCAGGAACATACAAAAATAAACTTTCTGTAGCATTTTGTGCATCTTTGACTGACTGGACACAGATGATGAAATCAAGGAAGAACCTTCCTGCTGTTCTGGTTGAAGATAGAATTACTCGTCTCAGTAACTTCAGCATTAGAGTTTAGCATCATCCTCTTTAACAGATACTGTATGTGGAATATTACGTTTAATTTCATCATCACCTTATTCTGCCAGAAACAACATTATACCTCAATAACAGTATCCACTATGTAAGCACTGGCACTTGATTGACTGCATCATTATTTATTGCCATGATTGCACAAATACCAAAATTGTTCATACTATGCCAGAATGATATCATGGCTTGGTATGATGAGAATGAACAGAAAATCTGCAATGTCATCAAATCAAAGATTGAGCCAAAGAAACTTAATTATCTAAAGTAAAGGAAGGGGATCTAAGGATGATCTTTGACATTAAAAAACAAATGGTGGGAAGACATGAAAAAGGTGATCTAGCATCTCACTTAGATCAACCATATACGCAGTGTTTTCAGCACCACCAAAACCAGCTGGTGCCATGAGGTGCACAGAACCCTAGACACCTAACAATGGAGAAGGTTTGATAAAGAGAAAAGATGCGAATGCTCAGTGGAAGGAACATTTCGATCTCCACCTCACTGAGAGTCTATTGCTGATGAGAATACTCTCAACCCCATCTCAACAGCTATCACTCAAGATGAGCTTCATATACTGTACATTCAACTCTTGACTGTGAGGTGAAAAAGGCCATTAAGCAGATGCAGACACAATAAAGTGTGATAAGTACTGCTCTCCTTGCCCTTGCTGGGATTTGATCCCAGGTTCCAAACATGCACAGTGACACTCCCTACACAGCAGATAATGTTGCCAGGCCAAAAGACCAGTTCCTCTGCCATGGCACAATTCCCATGAGAGAACATCAGTGATGACTGCGCCACTACTCTGCACCTGCCGGAATTTGATAATGGTCGCTAGTGGATCTCCAGCTACAAAGTTCCACAAGACTGGGTCCTGTGGCAGAATGTTACATTGTATAGATTCCAGAGGGGAGGGGGTGTGATGTCACTTCTGTAGCTCAATTCATGAGCCATGTTTCAAAAGCATTTATAATAGATGAAGTGGTCTCAAGCAGAGGGTATTGGAGCTCATTTCCAGAATTTCATCAAGAAGATCTGTGATGATGGGAAAATCCCAAGTGACATTCAAGACGCTATGATCATTCCAATCTTCAAGAAATGTTACAAGTTCTTGAAGGGATGGAAGGTCATGGCACAGATACCCTGTAAATGTAGTTTAATAGAAAAAATTTGTGATAGATGATCACAACATCAGATAAAAAAAACAAGCTAAAGGTCCGTCAAACAGTTTAGATCATCACCTTATTCTATGAGAGACATAGACAACATACCTAAGTGTGAGAATTATTTGAAGGCTCGATTATACCAGTGTGCAGAGAACTAAACTTAAATACCATTAAGTATTTAATGGATGGGGTGTTAAGCCCAAAAACTCAATGAGAACTCAAGTGTGGGATTGAACTATTCACTCTAGAGGAATTTGGAGCAAATATGTCTCTGCTCAGTGCTTCAAGCCACCCAATTGACCTTATGTCCCCTTTGGAAGAGACAGCAACTTCCAGTTCCAGGATGAGCCACTCTAGCCCTAGGGTGTCTCCCACACCAAATGTCTGGTGATGAAATGGCAACAGGACACCTCAAGGCACTGGAGAAGTACTGTACCATCAGTATGGTCTTGATCAGATCACAGCCAGAAAACAGATGAACTGTAACTGCATTTGTGTCCTCAAAAGCAAAGACATAATGTAATAAGGCAATGATCAACTGACGTCATCTGGGCCAGTTACAGTATGTTGTCCAACTGTTCAACTTCAGTCTCCCAAAGAAAGTCCTTTTTATCTCAGTTAAGTCATGGCATATGCTCAAGAGGAGGGTAGACACAGCACTTCAAACATGTCCTCAAGGCCAACATGAGAAATTGCAATATTGATGCCAATTCCTGGGAGAATATAGACCAGTACTGCCTGAGGTGAATCAAGAGTCTGCTGTGAGGATCATATAATCCTGAAATTATATGGTGACAAAACGAAAGAAAATTAAGGATGACAGAAACAGCATGTTGTGGCTCAGATCAACAACTCCATACCACCCATTCTATTGGGAGAGTAATGCCCATACTACAACATTCTTTGTCTATCTCAGGAAAAGAAAGCTTATCTTATTAGTCATCCCCAGGTAAGATAATAATAGAAGACAATAATCCTGGATACCAATGAATGCCAAGAGATTTGAAAGTATTTTACTGGTAGGTTTTTCACACAAAGCAAGTAAAAATACTCTTTCATAAAGCTTACTACTATGCATGCATGGCAGCACAGGCAAAGTGTCATTAGAAGCTTTCTAAAATGATTCATTTTGCAGTCTTTCAAGAATCAACCAATGCTGTATCAGGACTACGTAGAGTAGTACAGGTCATCAGCAAGCGTGCTTTAAATGGCCAGTTTGTGTAATTCACTATTTTCACTTAATAGGGGAGTTGATCTCTTCACTTTTTTGCTTTTGATGTAAATGTCAGAGCCTATGAAAAGTTTTACTTTATTGATTTTGTCAAGAGTATAAGGTTTGTTTAAGATTTTGGAATGATCAACATCTGAGACTGGATGTTAAGAACTAAATCAGCTGAAATTACCTTAGCTAACTTTTTATTCTGGTTGTAAGAAAAGGAACTGGTAACCAATGACTATGGATGTGCATAGTGGATCAAATCAGCATCAAAAGGGACATATAGTTTGGAAATGAACAAAAACAACTTCATAATCTTTTACTCTGTATATTTATATTGACTAATTAGTAACACAAAATCAACAGAATATGTACTAGCAGCATACCAAATACAAATGTATGCCCTATGATTAACAATAATTTGAACATACACAACATCCAAAATTAAACAGGCTGTGAGACTATTTTGATAACTTCAGAACACTTCACTGTACAAGGCAATGAAATACACGTGGTAATTTATGAACTCACAGGAAGAGAGCCATAGATAGGCAACAATAAACATGTCCACCTTATGTCAACTGCTAGCTGTGATAAATGGAATTAGGTCATTATACTGCTGGTAGCTTAACCCCTTTACTTCTTGTAAATTCATTCAGGTGTAGAAATAATAAGTGACCATGGGATGACTGTCTTCACGTGATGTGAGATGATGAAAAAATAAAGAAAAATATTTCAAATAGCATGCACATAGAGTCACATAGAGTTCCCCCTTAGAAGGGAAACAAAGTACACATTTGTTGAGGAAAACGATAGTTAAAAGACAACAGAATCTTAGCATTTGATACAATTGCATTTGTATATGTTTTAGATTTAGTTACTGTATGAATTGTAGTCAGCATCCCTGTGTTGCATCATTAAGGTGTATTCTAAAACACAGTTAAAAAAAACTCTACATGAATTTAAGCACCCCAATAAGCTCCTGATACCTATTAGCATACTTATTAAGCATGGTCCTTTTCAATAAACTTTGTCTATTGATAATTCACATACAACATGATGATGAATTTGATCAGCATGATGATTACAATATTTGTTGGAGGGCATTTATGTTTTTAAATGAGATTCGGTGAGTTGAGTGTCTCATCAGCAAAGCCATCAAGATAATATGTGCAAAAAAGAGATGTTTATACAGATTGACTATAAATCAGTGTAACTCTTTACACTTCCCTTACATGATAAATTTCCCAGATTTCTATTTAATGTGGGTAAGATATTAAATCAAACTGATTTTCCCCTTTAACTTGGAGATCAGAATTGATTAAATATCCCTCTGATAAAGGGTAAGCAAATGTCAAGTTAGATCTAATTGAAAAGGAGAAGGGAATTCCGGCCTGGTGAAAAGCAAATAGCCTGTTGCTGTGCTTTATTAAAAACATGCATTGTCACAGTTCCTACCTTTGACTAACACAACAGACAAAAATGAGCCAAATTCAGGAAGTACTGTACTTACTGTAACTCCCCATCCTCATCCACCCCATCCTCAGAATGGCAAGAAAGTGAAGGTTTCGCCTGCAAGTTTGGCATTTACTAGTGTACTTTCCTAACAGGAGTCATTTATCAACAGTAGCTTGCAACACTCAGGGTTCCAAAATAAGACTGTTGTAAATAAAAAAATGACCTGTTTTTAAAGGGTTTTTTAACAGCATACTCAAGTTTTAATGAAGCGCTTACTGTTGGTGTTGATACGCCATCTTGCCATGTTGTATGAACAGCCGTTGTTTTATTTTTATACTTCATCAAATAACTGGACTTCAGACTCTTCACTGGTTCCCTTTTTCTTTGTGCGTCCAGTTAAAAAGTCTAGATTCTGACCTATTGCTCTCTCCACCACTCTTCTCTTTTATCAATCTGCTGCCTCTCCCCTTATTCTCATCCACTGAACTACTACTAGCCATTGAGTGCTACTGTACCTGATCCTTACTTTTCTGTCTATCCTGCCAGCTTTCAGCTCCTGCATGTCTGTGCTGGAGTCTGCTGCCTGCAGACTTCAGGGCTTCCTAAATGCTGTCATCTTGCAGTGCCCTTTCACACCATACCTTTGACTTTTAAGCATAACCTACCCTGATATGACAGTTTATTAGTCCTATACATGGCTTGATATTTACTACAGAAAGATTTTCGTGTTTTTATTGTGATTTCTTGAGCTGTTTATGAGCATTTACCTTCCACTTGTTTGAATTATTTTCATTATTGCTCCTCTTCATGTGTTTTATTAAGAATTCTGTACCTTGCATTGTGCTATATTCATAACTTTATTAAAAGTTTTTTATTTCAATATACCAATAAATTGACATTTGGCAGGAATAGCAAGAACCAGGTGGCCCAGCTGTTCTAAATTGTAGTTATTCCTGACATCATTTCTTAAAGCAATATAAATATAAATGCTATTTGCAGCTACTGTACCCTCTCCACCCCTTTGCAGGTATGTTTTGGTTAATTTCTCATTCTACATATGGTTGAAAGTCTCCTGGTCCTGGACATGGGGCTGGCCCTCAGCTGAGTAGGTTAATCCAAATCTCACTATGCATAAAATACTCAGCAGGCATCCTAAAACATATGTAGTTCTTGGGTTTTATTAGTATTTGCTAATTATTATAGCAGTCTACTTATTGCACTATGTGAAATAGATATTAATTTATTTGGCTTGAACATTTATCCGGAGCTACTTACTATTGTCCCCATTGACAGATGAGTATTTTACTGAAGCAATCTGAGTGAAGTACCAAAGAAGCACAACTGCTGAACAACAGCAGTGCTTTGCACTCACAGACTTTTTGTCCAGAGCCCCAACCATTATTCTGCACTGCTGCCCTCAGACTTTAAGTACTTTATTGTACAAATTGTGATTATACGGCACTGTAGGTCACCTTAAGTAATGTTGCCTGCTAAATAATATTAATAACTACAGGAAAAAAACCCATCAACTTACTCGCATACAAACCTCTCTTTATGTGCCTTCTGGTCCCAAAGCAGGACGTTCTATTAGTGAAATGTGGGAACCTTCACCATTCCTGGCTGTGATATGAGGTACTGTGAGATTTCCATTTACACTAAAACTGCCTGTCACATCAGTTTAGGGCAATCAAGGCCATTTTTGTGATTTGGTTTTCAATAGCCTGTAATTCCCGGGCTGGGTAATGATGAGACATATTTTAAATTTAGAATGAATATGAAGATCAGCCCCAAACTACATATCACTGTGTTTAACTGACATGATTTTGTGAAGTGGGAGGATTATGGACAACAGTTCTTAGCTTGGGCCACCCTGAAGGCGTAGCATTTTCAGTCACAGGAGTAAGTTGGCTATGTAGCATCACCATAGCGACCAGAGTGTGCCCTAAGGTTCCCTGGACCCTTCTTTAAAGAGAAGAGTTTTGCCAGCAGCAGTGTGAACCTATTGAAATTCAGCATAAGAAATACTGCTGAGACCATTACGTCACAAGAAGAGAAATGCAGTATGAATCTTTTAAGAAATGAACAAACAACATGTGGCTGCAACATAAAGCTTTTTGTTGTTTTTCTCCTGTTTTTCAAGCAGCTGAAGTTTGACACCTCAAAGAACTACACTAACAGAATTTATCTCCAAAACCCTTCTCTGTGGTAGGCTTAAAGTGTCTATATTAAAAAAAAAACTATTTTATATAGTATAGTTAGGCAAAAAATACTAATTTAATTCTTATATAATAAAAAAATGTAATAATGAATCTACTGTGGAGCCAATGAGAAAGGAAGGATAGACAGCAGTTTGCTCAGAAAAGTTCTGTATTTAAGAGTTTAAGAATATCCATCCATTTTTGGTCCATCTTTTCAAGCAAAGTTCTTGACAATCATAAGAAAATCCTTTTCCAATTGCATAGTTTTAAACAGAAGTAAAGACTTTTAAGGATACTTCTATCATTAAGTGTAATCTGACAGTCTGAACACATTTAAAGGCAATAATATTCACAACTCCATTAAATCTGCTGTCCAGCACTTTGGCCAGGCACTAAAGATCCTTTCACTCAGATTGGCAATGAAATGCATCTACAAATTTCATTCACTAATTATGCAAAAAAAGGCTCATTATATAATAAATTGCTCATTTTTGCATCGTACATTCAGACAGATTCAAATTCAAGAGCATTCTTCTTCATTTAAAACTGAGTGCCAGGAATGAAACTAGACTTTAAAAATAAAGACTTTCAATGAATTGTGCACCACCATTGTGTGCCCAAAAGATAGTAAACTCTTATAATATAATAGTAAACTCTTAAAGTATAACTCTTATATGGCTTTGTATATTCAAGCAGACAAGAATCCACAAGGGGAGCTATTCATCTGCATCTGTATCTCCACACACAGTTGTCCTAGTGCTCATTCATTTTAGGTTTTCTGAATGACTTTGTGTGTTTAAGCATTAGTTCACATATTAACGAGTAGGTGAGGCAACCTGCTCTCCATTGAGTTCTCAAACTGAACGACTATCTAAAGATTAATAACATGCTATTTTCCTCCTCTTTGTAAGTAATTCTGGCTTTGCTTTTTTAGTTTCTGACCTAAATCTCTTTGTTTGTTACCTTGGTTACCAAATACATGTTCTCTGTTTTCTATTCACCCATGTGGCCACCACATTTGCTTTCTAGTGAAGTTAAGACAATTTTTAGATATTAGCTGTTTATTCATATCTGTCACACACTACACTTCCTTATATTTCTCATGTATTATTACATTTTCTACACTTTACTTCACCTAACTGGAGGAAGGCCTTGTGAACCTAAAATAACATTTGTCATATGTTATTTGGATTCTAAATAAAATGATGTAAAGAAATGTACAGCATGATAGCAGTTTAAATGCCTAAGGTAACCCTTTAATCATACTGTTGTTGGCATTAATATTTGAAACTACTGTATATCTACCCTGTAATAAAACAAAGCAACAATAAAACTAACTATATCATATATCTAAACAATGTTCAAACAGGATTAATTCCCAAAATAATATTAATTATGAGTCACAAAACATTAGTTTTTTTTTAATAAGGCATAGTATAAAGACAATAAAGTTAGTCTTCTGTTGTGGGAAAACTAAATCATTAGTTTGCCTTGGACCAAATTATAGCAATATTATGACTTCTGTTTTCTTTTTGAAACACCCTTTAAAAAGTTCTCATTAAAAATTAGAATTGAATCTTGTTTTTTTTCTGTTGTCTTTTCATATTACTTAAAAGAAACAATCATCTATTAATGCTTGTTTGTTTTGTTTGTTTTTTATTTCTTCTTACTATTGACAGATTCCTCTTACCCCACCATTTTGATACAAATCTTAACCATATTCACCTGGGATAATAATACACATCCCCCTCATCGGAGTACGATATAGATATTAGTTATTCTAGCTGGCAGATCTCCAGCACACAAATACTTCACAGAATACCCTTGGTAGTTAGCTTTGCGGGTTCTGATCAATACCACTTTCCATATTTTTTAGAGAAAAAAGATAGCTTCACTAGAAGTAAAAGATATATAACTGAGCAATTCTATTGATGTTCCTACCTCACTGACATACAGATTTGTTTGAATTCTCACAATTATTATTAACCTCAGTACTTCATTCTTTGCCTTTCCAGTACTGTCTTTTAAATGCTAACCTGAGGTGTTAAACAAACAGATTTTGAAAGATGAGGAGGGGAGATGATAAAAGCAGGCTTTTCTGCTTTTAAAGTGAGTGCACAATTTGGAAATAGAAACAACACTGGAACAAGGTAGTAAGTACAGGAGTTTACAAAGATAAAACACTGAGACAAGTCAAAAGTCAAATTAAATTGTAAAGCCAACTATGATCAGACATTTTTCATTAAGTCTATTTTCCTTTTTGTTCTTCTGTGTTATGAAATGGAAAAAAAGCTCATCAATCCATGCAATAACGAGATCAACAATGGATGAGGGGTGTCTTGCTTCCCTTTCTGTTTCTGCAAGGCCCCTTACAGCCTCTAAATCTGTTACCCAGTTATTGGTGTGATACTTTATGAGGTAAAATGAAGTCAATCCTGATTAACTTCAGTGTGTTCAAACTTTGATCCTGTGTTTTAGGAGCTAACACAGCACAACTTATTTAATATGATTTCAATTTTCTTCAATTAAAGTTCATATAAAGATTTCATTCTGAGATTTTCTTATGCATACATCATTCAAATGAAACAGTTTATGTACTGTATACACTGCGTTCAACATATTCTACATACTGTATATAGTGTTGTTTTCAGCTATCAACTTTACTCTCATTAATTAACTACTCTTTTTGTGTCCTACAGTATTTGGAAATGTATTTAAATGTGCAGCTACTGTATCAATTAACCATAGTAGACTGAAGTAAAAGTCAGTCATGAAAATCCTGAGGGAAAATTCAGCTGTAAAATTTGTACAGTGCAGTGAAGACTGCATTCAAACGTTTTCAGTTGTTATGCTCCCTCCTAGATTGCCTGATCACATAATATATATTTTACATTACACTCATGATTAAACACAAGTGCTAGCTACTTTATTCATAAAAGATCGCAAGAACAAACAACAAAGCATACAGTACATATTACAATAAAATACAAATTAATTCCATTTTAATGATATATAATCTTAGGAAATCAATATGAAAAAATATACACTATTAATAATATTCTATTCATTTAAATTAAATGAAAAAGTAAACCATTAAACTTTGAGCCTGTCCATCAGTTTTGAAGGTTGTTTTTCATGTAAAATGCAGATCTATAGATAGTAATATTCTGTCCATGTATTTGGCATAAAGGGGTTTATGATTGTTTTCATTTTGGAGTTTTTGTGTTATTTTTTTTAAATAGAGAATGCACAAAATTGATAGTCTTCTGCTCTAATTTGTTCTGATTTTATTGTACAACACTGTACCTTGCTTGCAGAGTCTTTCTCATTCAAGGCTCCTCTATTTTTTAACACTTTTCTCCAGCACCTACTATCACCTGCCACTGTGAAGTTATTCAGTCTGTTTAGTCACTTTTTTCACAACTCCTGGAGGATTTTTTCAAGAAGTAAAAAGTGCCAATAAGAGCTCTGTTTTCTGCCTTGAGTTTTCCCCACAATCCTCCTGTGTCTAACCTTGCATCCAACTCAATCAATATCTCCAACTGAGCCTGGGGCTAAACTACAGAAAATACTACATCCAATTTACACACAGAAATAACCACCTTTTCACCAGGTACTACATAATCACCAAACAAAAACATGGATAACATTTTCAATGTAAATTCTAAACACAGTGGTGACCCTGTATTTTCATGAGGAAATAACACAATTACCCGACGATGTCTAGCACTGGGATATCAAACAGCAGCACAATTTTCTTTCTTGTTTACTAAAAAGCTAATATTTTGGCTTCTGTGTCACACCTTAGCATATTGCTTAGATGTGTTTGAGTACAGACAGTTGAATCGTATTCCCTTGTTCAGCAGCGTGAACGTAGTCCTTCTCTCAGAGGACACTACCTGAGCTGTTCACTGAGAAGAAAGCCATTTCACAGTGCCAGGTATTTTCAGATCACATGATGCGCTGAGTGACAGAGACTGAGAACTTTGCAGAGTGCTAGTGGAGTGGGTGAAAATGAATCAGATATGAAAATGTCTGATGCAATAAATTAACAAGCAGCATGGGGGTGATAGTTTAATCCTGCCTAGTCCAAACAGTGCCTGACACCCATTATTGTTAAAGAAGGTGCAGAGCTGCAGTGCTGCAAAGAGTGAAAATGATCATTCCCTAATGACTTTGGGCATGTGATAGATATAGGATGTGATTACTTAAAGGAATTATCTATACTGTACATATATATTGAAATGAAGGAAATGATCATGTTCAAATCAGTTGAAAGATAAGAGAAACTTATCTAGATGTAATAAGGCTTTATTTGAATACTTAATAAGAAGTTGTACTTCATCTCTCTATTAATGACATACTTCTATTACTATCAGTAATATTATGTTTAATAATAATAATGCATTGCATGTATTTAATACTTTTAAAATCAGCTTTTACATCTTTACTAATAGAAGAGTTTATCTTTTCTTCCAGTAAAATATAGTTTCCTTTGACTAGAAGCAATTCCCGTTTCCAGAAACAGGGTAGTAATTATAATTGTACCCAGCACAAACTGGGTAGTAATTATTTTCCATCACTTTCATTATCAGCATGTCATGCCCTGTTACTCTGTTCTTTTATGTTGCCCCAGCAAGCAGAATTTCACAGTTTAGGCTTTGAACTAAACTTTTTTCTGCACTTGGAAAAGTAAAATGCAATCTCTTGGAAAAAAGCAAACTAAATGAAGTCAGAGGAAAGTGTCTGGTGTGTTTTCAGGTCATGAAAAACATAAGCAAGGAGACTGTTGTATCTTGCAAATAATATATACAGTAGGCTAAAAACCTGTTTTAAGATATAACAGCCATACTGCTGGTCTAGTGCTTTTTTAGACATCTTTTGTTTTCTGGTAGATTTTTTTTTCTCAGAAAAAATCCTGTAAAACATCTCCAGACTTCACCTCTACTGGGGTTTAGTGTTGGCATGGCACTAATAAACACTGCTGTGGGAACAAAGTCCCAATGCCTAAATCCCAACAGTGACATTCAAAAGCAAAGTCTTTTTGTTTTTATACTGTTTCCCATAATTCTTTTATTTTATGTGGTAGCCCAATTATATAAATGAAATAAACAGTTTAATTTAGATTATTAATATATTTATGCTCCACATTTTCCAATGAAACTCACATTTGTACCCATTTATATAGCAGGAGATTTCCCTACAGGAATCTTTGTGAAGTTCCTTCCTCAAGGGTACAATGTCATTGTCCAATCCAGGATTTGGACCCACAATCTTCCAGTTTCAAATTCAAATTCCTAACCACTGCTTCACACTGGTGTCAGCCTGGCTGCTTACTATCCCGTCAAGGGATAAACACATTAATGAAAAATGAAAACATAAATTATTTCTTCACATTATTTAGATTTGGAATTTTACAGTAATATGTATATATGACATGTTTATTGACTGAAATTGAATTTCTTATAGGCTCGTATATTTATGTAGCTTATATACTATAGCTATAAGAGTTTCTGATCAGGAAAGAAATTATCAAGAAACTTACAAATCACTGAAGCATTTTTTTTAAAATAAACCATTATCATTATCAATGGAAATTAACAGCACTGTGTACATCATAGGGCAGTAGGGTGTGTGGCCACTGTTGGAAGCAATAGAAACCATATACAGTATGTGTGATACATGCTTTGCACCTGTTTGCCGATGCTGTCTTGTTAGAATCTCATTTAATTCAAAAGACCTGGACAAGAAAGTTTCACTGATTTTACTGTTTTCAATATTGTTGCTCTCAATCACTTCAGCTGGACTTTTCTAGCAAATAGACCCTCATATCCAGAACTTTACACTTGGATCTCCCCACTGTTGGAAAAACAATTAGCATGTGGGTCTGCATGTCTGCGAGATGTACTTTACTGTACATGTACTGTAGAATACACTAGTTCAGGAAAAAAAAAACTACTATAGAGGATTTGGCTCCAATGTTAGTGAGACCAACTGAAGTGGTGCTCCAGCACACCAGTGGCACAAATGTATTGGTTTATTTATAAGTGGGGCATATTAGTTCCATTCTACAATATGTTTTTCTTGATTTTCACAAAGCTTGACAGCCAACACGTTAAATCACCTGTGTCCAATCAACTCTTTCACTAATGAGGTGGTGTACTGTATCTTTTGTGCAACAGTAAAACTCACATTGTATCATGGTCAGTCATGAATGATCAAGGGATCATAAAGACAGTAAAAACTTTAAATGGATATCCAAGATAGAGTATGTATATTTGTCTAAAAACATACAAGCATAGAGGCACTTTACAGAACCTTTACAGAAAAAGTTTAATTTTATTTAGAACATAAAAAAGGTCATGAATGCAAGGAGGCCATTTTGACCTTCTACATTGTTTGGTTGTTTGTTGTGAACTGATTTGGGGATCAAATGGAAAGTACTGGCTTCAGAAACATGACTGGGTGACTTTTTCAAAGCTTCTGTAGAGTTTATGAATCATTCTATTTGGTATAATTTGCAAACATGAGAATGTCACTGACTAAACCAGTATTTAGATCATTGATACAAATAAATTAGAGAGGTTGACCTAATACAGATCCTTGTGGTACACAACTAATACCATCATTCCACGAGTATTATCTTTCATTCTATACTCTCTGTTTACCAAACACACGTATTTCCATGAATATCAACTGCCTCCATATAAAAAATTAATCTTTTATGAAAAACTACTTGAAAAGTAAGTATACCACAGCATATGCTAGGCCTGTTTCCATTGCTGTTAGTAGCTTGGTCAAAGTACTCTAAGAAGTTAGTAAAACAAGACATGTTTTTTATGAATCCATGCTGACCGTACCCTTAAATCCCAATGCCGAGTAAATAATCTTTTAGTTTCTTCTATCATTCCCATACTCTACATGTACAGTTATAGAAAGAAAAACGTTTTGGTCTAAAATTACTTGGCTTAATTTAGTCACTTTTCTGTGGTTTTCTAGAAGCCTTGATTCCTTCAGGTTAAGTTCTTAACCTAAATGTGCTCTTCTTGATGTACCCTATGGTGCTATGCCTACAGTATAGTTCTTTCATCCTTTCTGTCTCTCTGGAGCACGGTATATCCGGTAAGGCAGCATTCTTCACCTCTCCATTAGCTATTTTTTCTGTGAAACCATAATTGCATGCTAGAGCAGTTTTTTGTTTCTTGTTTGTAATTGTCTTGTGTTTTGTTTTCCACTTGCATTCTCTTTTATCTTTACTCCCTTTGCATCTCTTTTGCAGATTTTCTTGAGATTCTCCTTTCTTAAATTTTAGTTTAAATGTTTAATTCCTATGCTGGTCCATATCCAAAGCCTACTGGTGCTTGTCTTGTTAAGGTTTAATCCATTGTGTCTATACAGACAATCGCTGGCATAGAATGGTTGCCAGTAACTGAGAAAACCAAAGCATTCTGTTACACGTCACACTCTTGGTCATGTGTTGACTCAACACAAGAGATTAATATTTGCAGCTGTTCAATTTTGCATGGTGCAAACAGGAGCCCTGAGAAAACCACTGATATATAGTTCTGTTCTTCAGTTTGTTTTGAAAGCCTATAAGTCTATTGTTTTGTGCTGTCCATGACAACATCACTTGTCCCAGAATGAACAGCAACAACTGAGTCTTCACCCTCCCACCACCTAGGAGTCTGTCTGCTCTTCAAACAATGTAAGCCACAGGTAGACAGGATGCTGTCGTTGATTGTGAATTCTTGATAAACTGTATATATCACCTGCAGTGTTCCTGAGAATTGTCTCTAAACCACTTCTCTTTTTCATGTGTTGTTGATGGCATTTACTGAAGTTGTTACCTCCTGTCTGAACATCTGTGATGAGGGTATCTTGGGTGGCACAGTACTAAACTTCCAGTTTTTTTACTAGAACAAACTTGTTTAAAAATGTTTGAATCAGCTTGATGAATGACTGTTGTATCTGCTTCTAAAGCTATTCAAAAACCTGTATTTGTACAAATAGTACATTGTTAATTCTAAAAATAGAGCTCTGCAAAAATAGGTGTAGAATTAAAATCTCTGTGGTGCTGTACTTTGTTTTATCACTATGTAGACAAGGTCAGCATTCCTAATTTGTGGCACTAGATCCAGTTTTAGATGTGTTCTTTTGTAGTCTTTGGAAGTGGATTTTCTAGGATGCTCAAAAAAGAATCCATTGATATTAGTAGGACTTATGTCCAGTGAGTGGCCATTTCTTGCTAGACTTGTGATACCCTATACTGCCCTCACAGATTTTGCAGTACCATATGTGTATGACAAATGGATTCCATGAGAGCTGACTGGACAACTGATGACACTTTCAGAGAAATGAGACATATTAACATTACTATCCTAATATGCTTATATCTTATTATGCAAAAAAATACATGATCCTGAAATTGTTCTTTAATTTGTATCCTTTGTCTTGACACACAACTGAATAAGGATTCATTTAGGTTATCTTAGTAAAAGTTAGTAAAATGCATTTGGTGCACTGCAGTTAATTATTGTTTTAACTCCTTTTGATCTGGACATAGGACATTGGACTACCTCAACACATCATCTTTAAATGCCTGTTTATGGATCCTTTTATCACTACAGCCAATGCCACCATCATTAGACCACTTCCCAAAAGTACTTGAGTTACTGTAGGTATTGGTCAAGAATTGAAATAATCTATTTTAGTGTGACACACAGAGCAATTAACAGTTTGAGATGAAGTTGTAGTATCCGCTGTAATGGGTGATACTGCTCAATACTGAACTCAGTTTACTGAACTCAGTAAACTTGGTTACATTACATTATTGGAAATATTTATAGGAATATTTTCAGACAAAACTGTCACTGTGATTATGTAGATTATTACAATACAAAAAGGCAAAAGCATAAGCAAAGGATTGATTCTTGTTTTAAAACTAGAATGAAAACAGAAACATCTTACTAGGGTATGTTGCACACAACAGTTGCAAATTAAGATTTGTATTTGTAATAATTTAACTATAAATAGCAGAGAAAATGATGCTGATTTCGAATGATCCTCTCCTTTTCAAAGTATAAAATGTTTTACAGTTTCAATTTACTTTAATATTGTGTATATTTGAGTAGAATTAAATTTTCATTGTACAGATGTGGAAAAAAACATGCATCTAGTAATTGTAGCTACTGTTTCAACACTAATACTGAAAGTCAGAGGATTTCTCTGCTTTAATTTTTTGAATGTGTACGGGTGAATCTAATGTTCTTTGTTTGACAGCACTAGACTTAATTCATTAAAATAACAGGAATAACAGAAAGCTGCCAATGCTGTCCACTAGTCATCAATCTTTGAACATTTAATTAAAAAACAAAACAACAAAAAGAATGCAAGGCAGACGTACAATGGCCATTCTGTTACACTCCTGTAGGCAGCATTATACTACAGCGTGCCTCATATACTGCTAGCATTCCAAATTTTCTCTGCACTTTGTTTACTGTATATGCCAATAGTGTAATATTAAACAAAAACAGTGTGTCCTGTGCCAGAATGATTGATTACTACACCGTGGCAAGGTCACCTCGGAGGAACAGCCTGAGTGCAGCAAGGGCTGTCTGACTCATACAGTTAACACTATATCCGCATTGTATGAATGTCACCAGCAATCCAGTGATTTATTGCTTGGAAGGCTCTGTTCAATTTTTTCTGCCTGACCAAATTGCACATTTTCTAGAAAAAGAAGCAAAAATATTTCAGCACATAGATTACCCTGAGTCCTCATTCCTCCCTCTAGGTCCACTGTGTCTTTTCAAAGATACTGATCGTCAAAACCTCATATTTTCATTTACCCCTTTCTTCCCTATTGTTAGATATTTGGCAAAAATGATTACTATTAAACCAATGAGAAGCTGCAGCAAGGGAATACGAGTCTTTTAATCAGATTTTGGTAACATCTGTGGGCTAGAAGGGTAGCTACGGGCCTCTTGCACTCTTCTCTTTATTTCTTGGCAACATTTGTCTGCTTACCAAAAAATAGAATAATGATAATAATAAACAATTTATAACCTTCAACCTATTTTTTCTTGAAATGTAGATACATATAAAAAGTGCAGACATTACTCTAAAAAATGAAAAAGAACATATTTGCATTTTTGATTCTGCATTCATTTCAGTTGGAAGAAAAACATCGCAGGCCAAAAAACGTTTAAGGTCACGCATTCACACATTATACAGAATTTGAAACTACATGGTGTGTCAAATAATGTGATTCTTATTTTGTAATTAGCTTGTTGTGAAACTCTACCTGCAGTAATGAACATTAGCAATGACCCCAGAGTAGAGGAGGTTTAGAATTTCATTTGACTTCTATCCTCAGTTCTCTTCAAAAACAATGACGTAATAAAGGATCATAGTCTCAAAGGAATCAGCAAAACAAATTATGGCTAGTAACTTATGAATTCACCTTTAAACTTGATTGCAAGGATATTGTGTGGAAGTTAATGGTAAAAAGACAAATACATTTAAAAGTGTATTTCAGCAAAACATATTTCAAGAATGTATCAAAACATAACCTACAGTAACATTTTTTTTCCTTAAATAAGGTTATTATTTGCAAGTGAAATTGTTTGTATATATTTAGAATTTTGATTTAGTGTGATTTTCATGTGTTCACAAACATGTTTTTAAATGTTATACTGTGAATCCAATCACAGAACAAAAAAACATCATTTCTGTTTCCAAAATACAGTATAATTTAAATACAGTTTTGTTAGCTTTAGGAATTTTCAGTGGTTCCTCCTTATTGCCATGTTAAAATAAATTCACGGCAGATTATATATTTCCATTACAGAAAAAGTTACCTGATAATGAGTGTATCAACTTAATTTTGTACTTAAGCATAGTGTACTGCTGTTACTGTAGTACTGTCCATATTATTAATCAAAATAGATTTGTAGAATTTACTTAGAATGTTTAGACTTTTATTTTAGAATTACTTTGAAAATAAAGATGTATCTAGACATTACATACATTACATGGATTTTAATTTTATATACTAAAATCAATGTTTTTCATGGAAGATCCAGTGATATCTGGCATCTCTACTAACATAAATCTAAATTGAAACACTGCATTGTTAAATAAGAATGGGTTTGCATCGTTAAATAAGGATGGTTTGGGAACAGCCAGAGGAGTACTTCTGCACATCTGTCAGACACATCTGAAGGTGATGAAACAATCTGAACTCCTGACATTAGAATTCTGACCAAGATTTGATAGCTGCTGAGTAGGCAAAGGCCCGTTCACTCTCCAGACTTGAAAGAAGGGTACATTTTAATGATCTGTTGCATAAAGTACACTCCTCAGAGCGTAACAAGATACGGACAACGTTAATAAACTAGGTAAGTAAGGAGCTGTCACACATTTCACACTCTCATTTTGAGCACCTAACCTGTAGATGGCCATTTCGCCCTCCCAAGCATTATACAAGGGGGCTATAGTAATCACATTCTCAACTTGGAACAGACCTGCTTATTATGCAATTTGTCACATTGTGTTCAGAGGTGTAATCTCACCCACAGCCAGGCCTCTGCTTTTTTCTATATACCTGCAAATGTCTGTCTTTTATTTCTGACTGATGGCCACCAAGTCTGTATTTGTAGAGCGCAAAAGCCATTAAATGACAGTTGCATCTAACACAGTTTTAAAGGTGCTGCTTGTCATGTTCCCTATGCATTTTTTTAAATCAATGCAGCATCCCTATTAGTTTCTGTTGTTTTGTATGTGTAAAAGCTTTCTAAAGCTAATGTGTGACTGGAAACATCTGTAAAAAATATTGAGGAAATTAATAATATACAGTCATTGAATATTATCCACTAGGAAGATTAAAGAAGCTAAAATGAATTAGTTTAAATAAAATTGAACTTGAAAGTGGTTTAAGGTAAATGCCTACTGAAGGAAATAATTTTCTACTCAAAGTTTGAAGCGTTGATATACAGTAGGGTTGTCAAGAAACACCATACAAAATACTCATGTTTTTGCACTGAAGGTCCCACTGTGATAAACTAATAAAATTAACTACAGCTTTTCTTGGTAATTTTTGTACTTTAATTCTAATGTAACACAAAGCCAAATAATTTTGTTTTCTTTTGATGTTACTTGAAAAGCAAAAAATAATATTGTGCAAGAGTACAGAAGAAAACTTTAAATCATCTTGAGTCAATAACTGACTTTTTACAAAGAAATGGGATTCCATACATATATAGAATTTGTTTTTTTTATGCAAAATCTATTAAATCTCTTGCTATTGTTCCGCATGAATGTGATAGAGAGTTCTGGGAGTGGGTGAAGCAGAACACAGTGACTTTTGTAGCACAACTGCCATTAGCAGGGCTGTGCAGGGTCAAATGAAGATGAGACTGGCCTCCAACAAGCACCAAGCAATAAGCATGTTTAGTGCAAACAGATGTGCCCAGTCTGACAAAAAAGTTTTAGAGTTCATGTGTGTGAGGCTACAGTTCTCCCAGGTCAGTGCAATTACCATTGACAACCCCCCACTCTTAGGCAGCCCTTAAAAAGTTAAGCCTTTTGTCTACCCTTTAGCTGGCACTATAGCGACATATTGCATAAAATAAGCTAAAGTGTGAAGTACTATTATTTTTTAACCAATGTACTGTATTTTTATTTTTTTAGGTTGAACATAAACAAACTCAATTCATTACCATTTTTGACTATTTTGTTTTGAAAAATAAAAATCCATGTTACAATTGTTAAAAATGTTATAATTTTTTAAAATGCTTGTACACCGTATACTGTAGATTTTTTATTTGAAACAATCCTATTTATATGTATTTTAGTTGATTAATTTTGTGGTCCCATGTATCCTCTAGTTTCCTTAGTGTATTAGGCAATTTTTCAAGGTAACAAGGGATGATTAAACAATCACAACATTTTTGCTAGAAAATCCTTTCTTTCTCAAATTCAGGAAAAAATATATATCTGGCCTTTCTAAATTTCAAATAGCTATTACTTGTTTTTATATCTATACTTTCAGTTAACATTGACTGATTTCAATTACCTAAAAATATATAAAAAAATTAATATTTGTTTTTTTTCCTCCATTTAGCAATGGAGCTCATATAAGATTATATTCTTCTGATTTTCAGTGCACGATAAAATTATTCATTGAATGTGAGACAGCCAGACCTCCCACTGTTTCCTCACAAATGGCTGAACTACCACGGGGTTACAGAATTTAACATGTAAATTGCAGAAGAACATATAATTTCTGTTGTAAATCCCAAATGATTGTCATTAAAATCAAATATATGCCTGAAATTTCACCTCTTTGTGAAATTAATGCAGTGAAAATGGCTAAAAATGAAATAAATGTAAGGTGATGATTAACTATCCAATAATCAATTTTAACATTGGGAATACTTAATCACAAATCTTAAAAATCTGAACAAAAGCATTTTCCATTTTTTTATAAATGAATCTTCTTGTGTTTCCAAAGGCTCTTGATAATTATTTAACTGTACTGAAATGCACCTAAGGTCACTCTAAGCACAAGAGGCAGGTAACCACCTTGTACTAATTTATTAAGAGACTGCTATTTCAAACTTTTACTCAGAATGACAGGACATTAAACTTTGTTTGGGACAAGTTTTACATTATTACAGTATATAATTTGCAGTCCCTCACTAAATAAAAAAGAGGAAATGCAATTTGTACGTTTAAAAACACAAATCATTTTAGAATTTATATTTATCTTGAAGAAAAAAATCTGCTCATTTGAATGAGGAATAAAAGGATTCTGTATTTTATGCTGTATATATTGCAACCCTATTCCTGTATTACGATTTTGTCACATCAAACTGTAAAAGTACAGTAAGCATTATTGTAATTTTCATATGCTTTAAGACACACAGCTTATTGTAGCTTGTTTTAATTTTAATTAAAATAGTTGAATGAACTTTTACATGTGCTGTACAGTATAGTGTACATTAAGTTCTGTCCTTAAAATAACTACATTTAGAGAGTACTGTACATTAACTTTTTGATCTTCTTGAGAGCAAGTTTCCATGCTAATCTTAAATAAATGAAGCAATTACTATATGCACTGAAAGTAATCAAACCTGTGATGGTATTTAACATGTTCAGCTATTTTTATGAATGGAACCTGAATTTACACACAGACAGTGGCTCTGATGCTCCAGTGGGTATAGGACATCTAGCAGATCCTCCATTCCCTGCAATCCCCTGCAATCCCCAGATGCCTAATGAACAGGTTTCAGAGTACAGTTTCAGATGCTTCTGGCACAAATAACATTAGAAAGGCTGCTGATCTACAAACCACCTCCTTTGTGATTTATGTTTCTCGGACAGAGAGAGGGTTGCCAACATTTTCACTTGAGAAATGACAGATTTGAATACAGGAATAAAGACCAGAAGAATACATCTGTAATGACAATGCACTTCATTGTGCATTTGTTAAGAATTGTAAAGTATGGCTGTGAGGATGTCCATTGTCTTGTTTTTCAAAAATCTGCTTATTTAATTATGAATATATCATTGATCTTCTCCACTAAGCCATTATAGTTCACATTTGATTCTGACCATATTTAGTTATGCACTACTGAAACATTTCTTTAAGTTATTTCAGTGTTAATTCACATAGCACAATAATTTATTTTTAAACAATACTGTACTGTACATGCCTTTCTACCATATGGATGTCCAGATTATTAAGTAAGGATCTCTTCATGTTTTGCTTGTGTGCAAGGATGTATTTTTCTGCATGTTGGTAATTTTCAGTTTTTCTGAATTTGGAAAAAAACTGTCAAAGATCCAAGTCTGACACTAGGGGAATGAGAAAGAACTACAGTTATAATGAGTGTAGTAGGTACTGTATAGGTTCTGTATAGAACAAAAGGTTGCAAGAAGATTCCACTGCCACCAACAAGCTGATAAAACGATGATATGAATGAAAACAGCAGACAGACAACAATATACAGTATTCTGTGTATTCAAAGAGAGGACAACAATCTGTTTGCTTTATGCAGAATATACAGTACAGTATATGTAAAAAATTTGAAATCTTTTTACTGTGTGTACATTTTCTCTGGTTTCATGTAAGAAATATAATAATAATAATAATATTAATTGCTTACATATATAGTGCTTTTCTGGACACTCCACTCAAAGTGCTTTACAGGTAATGGGGACTCCCCTCCACCACCACCAATGTGCAGCATCCACCTGGATGATGCGACGGCAGCCATAGTGTGCCAGAACGCTCGCCACACATCATCTATCAGTGGAGAGGAGAACAGAGCAATGAAGCCAATTCATAGATGGGGATTATTAGGAGGACATGATTGGTAAGGGCCAATGGGAAATTTGGCCAGGATGCCGGGGTTGCACCCCTACTCTTTTTGAGAAATGCCCTGGGATTTTTAATGACTACAGAGAGTCAGCACCTCGGTTTTATTTCTCATCCGAAGGACGGCACCTTTTTATTTACAGTATAGTGTACCCCTCACTATACTGGGCATTAGGACCCACATAGACCACAGGGTGAGCACCCCCTGCTGGTCCCTCTAACACCTCCTCCAGCAGAAACCTTAGTTTTTCCCATGAGTCTCCCATCCAAGTATTGACCAGTCTGCATAACTTCAGTGGGTTGCCAGTTGTGAGTTGCAGGGTAATATGGCTGCTGACTAATATGATGAGATACTGTAGCTGAAAATTAAATTACATTTTAAGGGTAAATTATGATCTAAAACAAGTTAGGATATACAGTTAGTAAAAAATGAATTTCACAATACTTAATTTCCTCACATGATTAAAAATATTAATTAAACAGATCAGTAATATGGATTAGAGTGCACTGGTCTAAATGGACTGACTTGTAAGACCTCTGTATGTACAGTATACTGTAAATATTCAGTGTAATGCAAGATAGTTCACAGACTTATATCCTTTTAAAATAGAAGAGTGCCACAAAACTGTAATGTAAAATCTTGAAAATGTAAGACTGATGTATGAAATATACAATATAAGGAACATAAAACTTAAAATAACATACAGTAAATAGAATAACTTATTTACTTCTAAGTTGTTTTAAACTTTTATTACTGCAGTCAGGATAACATAACCATAGTATCTTGTTACTGGGGTCTTTATTTGATGTCACAGTCTCAAATAACTTGTGAATAAGCTTCTTAGAAATTGAATTGCAAATGTCCTGCACATATTACCAATGTCATTATTAATGTCATCAAAATTTATATTTTTCCTGTTAGGAAGAAGCATATGACACACATTCACAATGATATTCATATCAGGACCCTTCTGATTGCCAAACCATTTAATGATTTATTGATGCGGCAATGTCTGTGGGAGAACTCAAAGAAATAGATCATCTGTTTCAACAAAAGCAGACTAGTCATTTGAATTTGGCAAATTGGCTCTGTGAAGGACAGTCCACATTCTGAAATACAGAGGGTCACCACACCACCCCAAGACCTTCACATCTGTCTGCATAATCATTTTCAGACTTCAGCGGATACAGCACAAGAAATTCCATGAAGAATAACTGACACATTAGCAGAATGAATGTAGCACAAGGCATCTAAGTTTTTTGCATATTCAGATGCTATTCTGGATACTCGGGATAATGTTAACAGCTGAGAGACAAAAACGTCATCTTTCATGGCTCAGAGAACATCTGAGGTGGCAGCAGAGAGAGTGGTAGGGTGTTTTACTCACCAATGAATGCTGTTTTGCCCTTGACAGACCTGACAGAAGACAGTGTGTGTAGAGACATCATGGTGAATGTTATGCTGACTATAGCATTGTTCAACCCAACCAGGGCAACGGAATTGTGATGATGTGGAGAGAAATATCCTTTAACATAGGATTGTCTTTGGTACAGACAATCTTACTGCTCAATGATGTAGTGATTAATGATATAGTGATTAATTCTTTGCACCAGAAAGTTTTCTGTTCCTGAAAGCCAACACAGAAGTACTAATTTTTTAGGATAACACAAAACCACACAGTTCTAGTCTGGCAATGGTATTATTTTAAGAAACCAATGTTTAGGTCCAAACAAACTTCTGTTGAACCAACTCACAAATGCCATTAATAGCAGACAACTGCAATGGGACAGCAATCAGAAGAGTAGCAAAACTTCCCACAGTAGACTATCCAGAGGCTGATCAGGTCTTGGAGTCAATATGTTAAAGCAATACTATCTAATCTTTTAATGTTGATAGTACGTAATATTTCAGACTGAAAACATAGGATTCTTCAATCTATATTTTGTTCAAATCTGTCTGTTAATTATAAATATTTGAAATATTTTATTAAACCCATTAGAAGTGAGTGTTGTTTTTACTTTGGGTGCATTTATTATGATGTACAGTAAAGTTTCATTTTCACAAATGCATTCCACACTAAACCCTCATCTTAAATTATTTGCTTTATTTTAAACACGGCTTTATATTATCTAAATACTGGTCTTTAAATGAACTGTTAAACATTTAAATGAAAACAGACTGCTTTATGAATGCCTATATAGAATTTAATAAGAAATAATACTTTTGCTGTGCTTTACTTCACTGAGATTTTGAGAACATTTTTTTTAATACACAAAAAGGTGTTTAAGAATACTTTGACATATTTCATCTCTGAAAAAGAGCCATGAAAGCACAGAATATATACAGTATATTTCTCCAAGCACTGTAATCTTTTTGCAGTATATTCATGAAAAGCCCATCAAAAGTGAATATACTGTTTTCTTGTTCTGAATGCAATAAGGCACAGGGGGTTAAAAGTTAACCAGCTGCCTAGGGCAAGCGTGTACAGTATGTAACTTGAACAGGTAAAAAAATGTGCTTTGTTGTTGTCACACTGTACCCTAGATTTCAGGGAAAGTCTGATAATAGAAATATACTTCACCTGGTTAGCTGATACTGTATAATGAAATAGGGGGCAATTTAATGGCAGAAGAGGCCTTGTGACCCTTCTGTCCACATTCATAAATTTTTCAGTGCATGAAATAGGCAGGGTACGCTGCTTAATGAGGCCTGTTTTAGGAGAAATGGAAGTTTATTTTTTCCCTGCTTTGCTTGGAATAGTAGTTTAGAGTCATGAACAGGGCAACTCCAAATTAAAATAAATTGGAAATCTTGACAATATTTGTGCAAAATATGAAAAGAGAAACAATGGAAGCAGAAACAAAATTTAAAGTAAGGCATTAGTGGTTTTAATCAACAAATATGTATTAATAAAAGTGTACTAAATGGATGAATGACACACTAACTTTATAAAATAAAAACAGGCTATTCTGAATTACAGGAATGATAAATAACTACTGCAGACATATTTGCGTATAATGAATTACAAGGCTTCTACTTTTACTTGGGTAACATTTTACAGAGGTTGCACTGCACTCCCAGCAACCAATTATGTCATCATACTGGCATTTACCTGGACATAATGATTCACAGCAGAGCTGCACTGCTGGCATAATTCATGATGAAGAAGTGTGTCTACAAAAATAAAATATTCATTATCAAGAAAGTTCTGTCCAATAATTAAAGACTTACAAATAGTACTCTCCTAAATTCGAAGCAGCTGTCCTTATTAATCTCTGGGGATTATGAAATACCCTTATTATATTTTATCATCTTCAGTTGTCTGTGGATTAAGGATAGTTAACTACAACAGTGCATTGTTTTAATAAATGTGTTTGTCATTGAAAATGTCATAGAACCTGCAGGAATATCTGATGAATGAATTTCAATTTAAGTGCTTTTCTGTAAAAAGAAATAGGAAGTTACACTTTATTTTCCATATGAATCTCAATGTTTTCTTTTAGCTTTCATTTAACATGACCATATACTGCACTTATTTAACATTTTAGCATATAAAAATAAAATGATACAATATTGAAATTTATCATTTTAAAATGTGCTGCAAATTTAAATGAGTATTTATTAATATTTTTTTTCTTTTTGCATCAATCATTTACTGTGAAAAAGTTTTAAATAATTATACATATAAACAAATTGCTCATAGCCAGATGACATAATATTTTGACACTACATGTCTAATAAAGAAACAAAAAAATAATGACATTTCTTCCAGCACATAAAATCTCAGAATATAGCAGATTTAATATTAATCTATTGCATTGACACCAATTCAGAATTGTCTGCCACATTTATTTAATAAATGATTTCCTAAAAAAGTATGATTTTAATCACAACAGAAGTGGGGACAGATTGTGAAATAAAGATATTTATGAGTGATAGTCAAAAGGCTCAGTGGCTCTGGCTCTGAATTTTCTCTTATTGTTGCCTTGGCTGCTTGGAAGGGCTGACAGGCAGCACTACACAAGGATAAAAATGTCCACAAGTGAAGCACAGTTTTTGGCTCCCAATAAATCATCTGTCACTTCATCATGGTCCCATAGATAATGAGCAATAAAGTTTCCACACTGAGGGAATGAAGATCTAGACATAAAAAACAGCCTCCAAAGAAAAGCTGCTTGCTTCACACAGTTCCATAAAACAACTGGCTTTTGAATGCCTTGACAAGGAACCATTTTCCAATTTGTTAAATAAACAGTGTAATGAACTAAAACCTCTTGGATATAATCAAATTAACTCCACTCGTCACTGAAGATTTCTAAAACACAGGAATTGTATTAAGTTCAACACCAGGAAGGCTTAAAGCCCCATCAATAGAAACACTAATGAATAGCTAATATGGGAACATTGTCATTTACACTCTGCAGAGACAGGATTAAGCTACGAATAAAAGTAGTAGCTTAGTTGATGCAAGATTCCTCCTCCAAAAACAAATTAAACAGAATCACCTATTATTCAGAGAATCGTTTCAAATAGGTTC
Source organism: Lepisosteus oculatus (assembly GCF_040954835.1). Classification (NCBI taxonomy): domain Eukaryota; kingdom Metazoa; phylum Chordata; class Actinopteri; order Semionotiformes; family Lepisosteidae; genus Lepisosteus; species Lepisosteus oculatus. The sequence goes on along the minus strand of NC_090699.1, from coordinate 25,892,480 downwards.
CTTATCGTCAACACTACAGTATTTATGGCATTCAGCTTGTGAAAAACCTAATATTTTCATACAGCACCACAGCTCTACATCTCTGCATATCCCTCATGTAAAATACAAATAAAACATATAAAGACTAAATATATATAGTTGATTTATACCATTTTTACAGTTCTGAACCCCCCTTAAGCCTGTTAGTTTTTTTTCTGTATATTAGCCTATGCAGTATTTTTCTAAATGCAGTCATATAATAGTTAATACACATTGGAAGTACAGAAATGGTCAGTGTTTTGGAAGTACTATTGGTGCAAAGCAGCTGGGGCTTGTGGTTACATATTATTTGCAATCAAATTTATATGAATAACGCACATGATGCCTTATCATAAACCCACTCCCACCCTAACTGAAAGGTGATTTTACAAATGTTGCACTGCACTCAATCATTCCTTCATTTTAATGTCTTTATTTTATGATTTTGTTGATGAAATACTACTTACCCGGTGCTCAAAATTCCTTTCAGGCTGCAGGCAGTGGCTAGTTGACATGGCAAGTCATATTTTACAGCTATATTTTTTAACTTGCACCGTGTGGTCCAGTTTGAATGAGACAGTAGCAAAGATGGTTTTTCAAAGCTAAAATATATTTTCATATTTATTTATTGATTCCGCTAATGTATCTATTTTTCAATTCTCATGCTTATTTTCCAATCCCTATAACATGATTCATGATCAAATAATGTGTTATTGCAAGGGCAGAGCTTAGATACAACACTGCAGTAAAAGGCCTGTGGTATAACAATTGTTACTGCCTTCCCTGTTCTCAGTGATAGATTCCTCACTGCATGCACTTTTACTGTAATTAATGTAGGTTTAAACGAGGAGGACAAATATCCGATTTGCCTTTCTCATTTTTATTAATGGGTGGGGATTAACAGATCTATTATGTGAAAAAAACAACAACTGATCTATGATTGTAATACAGCCCTCTACGGTACTGCATCTTGTGGGCAGTGTTAGACAGTGCTGGTTTAGCACCGTGGAATACTTCGGCCTTTAAGCAAAGTAACATCCTAGAATTTTAAAAAAGCAAAACAAATAATCTGTTCAAAATTTGGTGATGTGCAAAACAAAGGGAAAGATACTCTGATAGAATAAAAAAAATGTGGACAAACAAAGCATGGCAGACAATGAAGTTCTCAGGGATGTAGAGATAGGAAGGGAGCTTTGCTATAAAACTAATAGCCAGACCTCATTTCTAACCTTCTGAAAAACCAGACAAAGACAGCACATCTGTTGTAACATATTCATTCCTGCACGCTTTGGCCTCTTCACGATGGGAATGACAAATAACTTGCTAATAAATGCCGACCCACATAACATAATTTACTGACAAGAAAGCCTGCAGACTGAGAACATGCTGGGCATTGCAGTAGTTTCTGGGTCAAAGAGTCCTGAGGTAGCTACCCTGTCAAAAGAAATGCAGGTGAACCTTGTAAGACATGGTAACTGAAAAAATCAAAACCTCACTGACAATTTAATAGTATAAAAGCTAAAACCAAAACAATGATAGAAATTCCAAACATTTACAACTTCCTACTTGAAGATATTGATGCTGTCCATTATTTTAATTTTTGGGCTTTATAAAAGTATTTTTTTTGTGCAAATGCTGTATATAAAAAGCATATAAACTATACATTATATTGTATACATACAGTACTTTCTGAAATGAAAAGACACCTCTAGAGGGCAGCTTCTTCAGTCTTGGGAAGAGGTGCAGTATTGCCAAACAGTGGAACAAGACCCCAGTGGATGTGGAAAGACAGGGTAAAAACTCCCAGAAAATTAGGACATATAAAAAAAGGCATCAAATCTTAAGTTACAGAACTTATTCTGACAATAAGTCAGCTGTAGGGATGGCTGGAGTGCATGTTTTTAAACCAGTAAAACTGTGCGTTTAACAAATACTAAGACTGGCAACACGTTGTATTTTCAACCATTATCTGGTTTGGCTGCAAAGACATGCCACGGGATAAATTTCACTAATGCTGTATAATAATCTTCAATATGTTTCTGGGTAGCATAAATAGTTAAGCCAAAAACAGATTGGCAACTGCAAGGAAGCTTGGGGTTATTGGTGCCAGTAATGAGTGTACAACACACAGACACAGCTTCGGTCCCTGTGAGCGGCACGCTGGCAACAGCCTGGCAACAAAATGGACCCCCACATGAGAGGAAAGGTCTTCCACTCATCATGAAGGATGGCTCTCTGGAGTGGGTATCAAGGGGAGTCAGTTTAAAACACATACCATATGCGGTTGGAAAAGACCTCATTTGTCAGCTCTGAAATACTATTTTTGCACCTCCGGCCCCTCCCCTTGTCTCAGAGCATGTCCTGGCCTTTTCGCAGTCTGACTTGGCAGATCTGAAAGGTGAAACTTTATTTTAAGGGGCTGCACACCCATGCACTCTCACGTGGCTTAGAACAAGTTGCCAAAGGAAAAGATTTATTTCATGTAAATATCTGTTTACCTAAAAGAAATGCAAATCCACAAGACTCAGCGTACTCTAATGAGGCATGACAATTGGGGAGAGGAGTGGGGGCTGAGGAGAGGGGGGATAAAAATATAGAGCCCGATGGTACACGGCATCTGCTGAAGCTGACATCACTGATGGTAAAAATTGGCCAAACAACTATTATTTGTTTTTCCTTGTCAGAAATAATGTAGCTTGAAAATCTTCAACAGGCAACGAGCAGGCCCGACCATTTGTTATTTCTAATGGCCTAATTGTTCTCCTGGCAGAAATAAAAAATTAGGGCACTTATGTCATTTACCTAAATTCCTAATTAATTCAAAAGTATTAGTGAGAGCCAAGCGGATGCAAACGTAGAGGAAAAAAAAAATGTGGTTGAAAAATGTCCTGTGTACCTTCCTACAATTTGTCTTTGGTGCTTCTTGGCTGTCCTTTTTTTCCTAAACAGCAGGTGCTCTAATCACGGTAAGTGCCATATTTCTTGACAGGAAAAAAGGTCCTATACATCATTGGTCTAGATTCTGACGAAACATGACTTCTGCCATCTTATCTGAATCCAGCAAAAAACAAACAAACAAACAAACAAACAGTATATTAATTTTTTTACTTCTGATAATAATTCGTATACTATAATACCTACAGTATCATTTGATCATTTTGAGTAAAACCCTTATAAATTAATATGTTGGGAAATATTGGTATTTAGGTACAACATTCATTTTTTCACAAGAAATTCAAAATGGTGTAAGTACAGCAACACAAAATTAAATGTCTTTTGGTTATCCTCAATCAAAATACTGGATACTTTAAAATACTTTGTTGTTGATTGCTCTTTCTACAAGTAATTGTTGTTATTATATTCAGACTTTCACCCAAGACAATGTACTAACAACTTATATACATCGTCTCTCTTACAATTTATAAAAGAAATCTTAAATACAAAAAAAGATGAATAAAAAAAAGCAATATTCAGTAAATGTGGACTGTGCAAGAAGTTCCAAAAGACCCTTAGATCTCAAATAGCATTTCACAACAAAAAATATGTTTTAAATTATCCTTATCTTTATCTGTAGATTGTAGTATTTGTGTATAGTATATGATGAGGATCATTGGCATATGACATTGTGTACATGTACAGTATATGGTTATATATATATTGTATACTCCAAAGCCATAGAAGTTCAGTGAAATACACACTAGGAATGTTACTTGGAGAAATGTAATATTAATTTTCTATGCACTGAGACTATCACTAGAATTCAGCAATTGCACACACTGACAGAAAGCACCCATTACCAAACCAGACTTGGCCAACTAAACTACAAGTAGTGTCTTAGTAACCAATTATTATGAATTTTCTGGGGGGATCTTCAGGGATTGCACAGCAAAAAAAGTATGGCTACTAACAAAATCAGAAGATCCACAATTTTAACAAATAGCCATAAGTCACTACCATAATGATGATGTCTTGATGCAATTACATTGGGTTGCTTGGATGACATCATCCTAGATATGTTGAAATGGTGACTATTCTGATGAATCTTTATTTTGTCTCTCATTTTGTGAACATGTACAGGAAAAAACAACAGGTTTCCTTGAGTGAGCGATTAACATTTTTTTGGTGACAGTAAGCTTGTTGGGATAGGCTCTGTCTCCCCTGTCAAAAAAACGCTTAGAAAATGGATTGGTGGATGGTGACAGTAAATTTATACATTTTAAGTGTGCTGGCCTATTAAAGTTAACTTTAGGAGTCTACTTATTATTGGTGTTGATGGTCAACTACAGTATATAGAGTTATATTGACCACATTTTGAACTTGTGTTCCATTCATTATTAACAAATTACCACCTTCATTGTAACCCCTTAGTTTTTCAACACAGTAATTCTCATCTCCACATGGTAAGGGCTACCCAAGAATTCGCAACAGTCTTGGATCAGCCCACAGTACCAGCCCACTGCATTGGCAGTTATTATGCCAATTAGGTGGGATGAGATGGGTTGAATGTATATGAAGGTGTCAGCTATTGCCACATAATGTCAGTGAACTGTCAGTTGCTTCCAGGTTGAATGAAAGAACATCTATGTGGTTTGTGAGTAATACCTTTGCCACTCGAAGCCATGCTATTAACATTCTTGTATATGAGAGGATGGTGGAAAAACTGTTTCTGTGTTTCATAACTTTTGAACTTTCTTGTCAAAACTATATATACAGTATAAACCTTTAAATACATATCATATTATAATTTGTAAGTAATACCTAAGACATTTCATTTTGCTTCAAGCTGTAAGAAGACATATTGAGATGTTTCTGCTTTCTTGTGTTATGAAACATCCGGAGCTGATTAATATTCATATATCTCATAATTCACACTGAGTATATACAGTACAGTACACTTGTAAGTGAATGCACATATAGTATGTACAGTATATATATATATTGTACTGTCACAAGGCAGTGTGGAGGGAGGCAGTGTGGAATTAGCCAAGCTCTGATGTCAATTGTTATAAATTGGTATAAATTAATAAAATTAATAAAACTTAAAAGTTAAAATTAAAGTTTAAAAATTAGCTCCTAACACCAGCTTGCTTAGCAAGCATATTTTTAAGTTAAATAATAAATAAGGTAAATAATAAAATATCTCATTAGTCAGGAGATGTTGAATGTGATCACACGACTTCTTCATCCCTGACACTGCATAGTTTCAGAGTTATTTCACAATAACAGACAACAACTTAAAAACAACTAAGACCCATTTACAAATTAGGTAGATGACTAAAAAACCTGCCTTCTTCCATCACCTGACTAATTGGAGGAATATAATTGAAACCAGGAATCTGAGGCTTGCTGAGCAAACCTCTTTTATGTGCTGCACCACAAGTAGAAGGTAGTAGGGAAGCAACAGACTGACAATCCTGTGGACATGAGACGTGTGTTTTGAAGAGTCTTAATGAGTGAATACATTCTTAGGTACCTTTTGAGAAGTCTCTGAGAGAGAGTTTGCAATTAATCTGTGTTTTTGGGAGAAGAGTCTCGAAGAGAGACTGTATTTTGAAGCCAGGAAGTTTCTTAGCTGGCCAGATGTTTATAGAGAGAGACACTTCAACAAGACTTGTTGTTAGAGAAAAGAGCAGCTTAGGTTTTCATTTCTGTGAAGTTTATATTTCCTTGAACTGTAAATAAAGTGTTTTTTTTTTAACTTTGCAGCTACCCCATGTCTGTTTTCCCTTTTAAAAAGATTTAAAAGATCCTGTACCTCAACCCAGAGGTATGCTACACTATTCCTAATAACACTGTGAAATATAACAATATGATCAGTTTGGAATCTTTTTATCTGCCTTAAAGATATTGTAAAATGTATTTTGTTCTGCACAAAATAAAAAGGAACCCCAAAAAACTTGACAGTAGAAACCTTTTAACTATTTTCATTTCAGACCATATACAACACTTCTGAGAGATATCACTTTTTCACAATTTTAGAATTACTGTACCTAATGCTTTTGCTTCGTGTCCAGTTTAAATGTTTTCCTGAGCAGGCCCTACCACATCGACACAATACAGGCACCAGCCTGCCAAACTGTGAAGTAATAATTTCACTCTGTGAGGGAACTGTTTCCAGAAAACAGTGCCCAATATGAAAATGTATTTAATGCAATTAATAATTTAAGAAGTGAGAGCATGTTCTCTTAGAGAGTTAAATGCTTGTCAGAGTGATAGATGCATGCTTCACCAACAATACATTTCATCTTAAGAGCAGAGGGACTTTGCAAACTTGCACTGACCTTGGGTAGCAGTACAGAGGAGGCAGATTGTGCAGGCAGGCCTGCCCCTTGTAGAGTGATGAAGCTGCTCATAATTTACTACCCTTATCCCAATTAAAGAACTGTAAAAACATTAAAATTAATGCAGTCTTAAATCCTGGAGCAGGCCCTACTTTCTTAATTAGTGCATAATTATTCAAATTTTGATATCCTGCAAAATGATCACATGGAAATTATTTCAGGCACTGTAACAATAGCTGAAGAAAAAAAAAACCTTCCCCAAAACTCTATTAACATGTGGAAGTAATTAACGCTTAATTACACTGGAAATACTATTACTGTTAATGTTTGATGGCTTTTGCCATTGCCTTACATCCTTACATGCAGAAAGTTCAGCAGTCTATGTTGATCTTCTTCAGTATGTCTTAAACAGTGACAACTACACAGGGAAGACCTACAAACAGAATAAGACAGGAGTGTGCAGGTCTGGTTCTGGAGGGCTGGTGCGTCTCTACTAGTTTTCCAGGTCTCTTCAGTGCACCTGAAGGGCTGGGAGATGTTGTTAAATTGGTTTTGTTAAGCCAATGATGCACTGATTCAGGTTGTTAATGGCCGAGTTGGAATGTAAACCTGCTACCACATGGGCCTTTCAGGACAAAGATTGCCCATCCCTGGTATGAGGTTCCAGGTTCAGGGATTTCTGTGCATGTCATCAAAAAGCCAAGAGAGCAAACTGTTCATAAAAGACTCAGTTTATGAAAAACAAAGACACACTTTAAACCACTCCAACAGAGCCTTTATTTCTGGAATAAAAATACAGATTTTAATCAGCCATATAACGTATTTTAAACTCAAGTGCAGAAATAATACTCTCAAAGGAATAGGGGTGAATATTTTGTACTTGCAGTTGAATAGAAGTGATGGCTCCATTGCGTGAACAGTAGTGTGAAATAAAGATACTGCATGTCACTGCAAGGAAGCTTGAAAAGAGCTCATAGTTTATCTACAATTTAATGAGCAACCTTCTTGAATGCTATTCTCATCTTTTAAAAAATTGAAATGTTTTATTTCTAAAAATGATATAGTGACTGAAATACCATTATCTTTATCACAATACAATGGGAAGAGTTAACACTAATGGCTAAATTTACAAAATGAGGTCACACTGCAGTGATAGTCTATGAACAGGCTTTTGTATTCCTGCTTCATTTATGAGCTTCTTTTGCGATAAGCCAAATGTTAGAAGAAAAGCTGCAGCTGGAGAAATGTTAATAAAACCTTGTTATAACATTTATAAAAGGATGGAAATGTTTCATTTAAAAAAAAGTGGAATGAGATACATTTATACTCTTTTTGAAACATCATAAAAAGTGACCCACTTGGTAATTATAAGTGTAATCCCATTTTTGTTGTATGGTACTTTTTCTGTTGCCCATATACAGTACAGTACTGCTATATACTTTCAATACAGGGGGGCATGCATATCCATGAATATCTATGAGAGGACATTGTTAGAGAAGTTTAGTAAAGATTTTAGTAAAGTCTGACCAACAAAGTGGGCACATCACTGAAATGCAAAGAATGTTTTTCTGTAGAATCTAAAAATGCACAAAAGTGGAGAATAAGAGTATAAAGGAATACAAACCTGTATAAGCACAGTATATATGTGGAATGTGCTCTCTTCAGATTGTTCAGGATTAAAATATCTTGCAACTAACCCTAAAAAAACTCCCTTTAAGATGTATTTAAAATAAGGAATTTATCCATATTGTTAACTGTTTATTCAGAGCAAAATACAACAAACATCTGACAACCATTTGGAGGTTTATCTCTTTCAAAATAGCCACCAAAAGTGATGATAGAGTATAACCATTATAATGTCATTCAAACATTGTAAAATGCTTTCCTTAACAATGCCTGATTTTTTTGCATTGTGTATATGCAGTTAATAGTTCCATACTAATCCATATTATCCTCTTTTTAAGGGAAGAGCTCTTTCCAACAAAAGGAAGTGACCCTACTGTGCATGACTGAGATCTAGAGACTGCATTTATGAAACATTGCAAATCCTACAGCTGGGATTTGAACTTTCAACCTTTTGAATCTCAGGGTCAACAAATTAGTGAACTAGTGTGTTGACCTGTGGAAAAGGGCGTCTTCCTTGGATTGAAATATTTATACAACAGTCAGGCCATAATAAGATTACATCATCAGGACAGAAGAAAAACTTGTCATTGTATCCAAAGTGATCTGATCCAGAAATAACATGTATATTAAATGCATCTTAAAGAATGTAAAACGTTTACATTTTCTTTTACATTTTATAAGACAGATCACGTTAACCTTTTCTAAAGTTTGTCCAAAACTGAAAATACACATGTATATTAGATATATTAAACATAAGATTATATCTTATATAGAAGATATAATCCCAGGACAGTTTTAAACACACATATACTAAGAAAAACGGCTTCTTTTACATTTATGGTTATGTTCAATTAAAATCATTTCAGACATTTGTGTATGACCTGTCTTGGGAACAGTGAGCCTCAGCATTTATTATTCACGTTTTCTAATATTAAAATTCTTACATCCAGTTTTTTGACAAAGAGACTCTCATTCAAATATATAATGAAATGTGTGTTTGCTTTGTGCTAATTTCAAAGTTTTGCAATAAACAGAGAAATCGCTGTCTTCTCTGTAAAGTACCTTAAATAACTTAAGCCTGCTTCATATTGGAGACTTTCTTTAACTTGATAGCTGCCTTCATAAAAAGGCTTGGAAAAGAACAAAACAAGAATTACAGTACACCATAACTTATTTTAATATCCTGTAGTGGTGCATACTTCCACTGAACTCCCAAGGCTATTATTAAGGTTCTGTGTTTGTGTGAAAATGTCAAGTTGTTTCGAGTGACTACATACTCTAAATTATGTATAACTATTACTTTACGGCTATTAGGTACTAAAAATTACTTGAAAATAACAAAAGTAAAGCCATAATTTCATTCTCTTTGGCAGACAATTAAATATATTTATGAGCTACAGTTTTACATGTTGTTCAATATTTTGGTAGGCACAAATTAAATGTATTGTCACTTGACATTAAAATACATTTCAGTGAAAAGAAAGCAAACAAAAAAAAACAAGAAGATAAGCCCTTTTTCTCAACCTTTACATTCTGAAACTGATGTTTGATAAAGCACATGCACTTTAAATATGGTTGCTGTTCAAAAAATATTTCCTGAACAGTGTTACTGAAAGGTTAATCAATCATGTTTTGTATGATACATCATTATGAAAAGCAGAGATTATTATTTTTTTAATGCAGTAAGCTTTCAGAAACCTGGATACTTGCCAAAAGTGCTATATTTCAGTATGAAATAATATACATCGTCTCAAGTATCTCTATGTGGAATGTGTTCCAAAAGTTCTACCTCATAGGAAATGCTTGAGTTGTAATCTACCCATGAGGAAACACACGTCTGTGCATTCCAGGACTTTCACGAGTATGTCATGCTGATAGGAACTGAAGCACAATGAATATCTTTCAGGACATCGAGGTTGCAAAGCCAGTCTTGCTGGGCTGCTTTATTTTAAATAAATAAACCATTGATAGTTGTGTCCTCATAACTACAGTCATCATTAATATCTGTAAATATAATTTTAGTGAATACTTATATTAAATAGAAAGTTACAAAACAGGACTGCTATCAAGGATTTAAAAATAGTTATTAAAATATTCATGGAGAATACAGGGACCTGCATTTTCCCAAATAGTCCATTATTCTGTGCTGAATCTCTTTGCTCAGGACAGCATTACTTACAGTATATAGTAGGTCAAAAGAAGACATTGTTTATCTAGTGGTTACAGATTTATAGGACATTACACACAAGTTTTAATCTAAACCACTTCAAATTTCGTCTTTATAGTGTACTTTTATTATTATTTTACAGGAAACTTTCAGTTGATAAAAAACAACAATGAAAATATTGATTAGATCTTTGGGTGTCTGAAAAGTTACTACAGTAGGGCTAGCTTATAAACACAATGATGAGTGACAATCATATTACTGATTATAGTTAAAATATGTTTTTGTACTTTTGACTAGGTTCCAGTTTGCATTAATCTACTTCTGCATTTACTTAGGAAACAGCATTATTTTATGACCAGAACATATGATTTCTGTGTACAAGCATATTTATATACTAATACATGATTATTTTACACTGTTTCCTCTGTGAGACACTCTGGCTCTGACTTCATTGTTAGTGACAACCATTGTCATAAGATGGTTTCTAAATAAAATCTATTAAACAGCAACATTAATAGTTTTATCCCAAAGTGCAGAAGCTGCCTACTGTTAATAAATGAAAAATAGCACATATGAAGAGAAGTTTTGGAATTAAAAAAAAAAAAAATAACAAGAGTAAAATAAATCCATTTGGAGAATCCTTGAGGAAAACTTGGCAATGCTCATCTAAATGTAAATTTGCTGAGTGTGGGCTAAAATTGCAATGATCATTTATAAACTTTTATGAGAAGTATGCTAACTAGCGAAACTGGAGAATTCTGAACTCTCTGTAGTATAATTTTGAATTGCAAAAGGACACCCACTAACAAAGTTTGAGCACTGAAGTATCATTCACAGTGACCTCGGAGTGATTAAAAAAGGCAGTTGCAAATCTTTCCCAGGAACAACCCAAATAATGTCTTAAACACATTTTTGGCTTTGTTTTTTTACTCTCTTGCTCTGAAGAGTTAAATAGGTATCACTGACAGAAAGGCCCCTTCTATCATATTTTTGAGCTGGCTATACATAGATTAAATTAATTCCAGTAATAGGCAAAACATAAATAATCACTAATACAATGAGAAGCTGACAGATTTGAAGGGAGGTTCTTGCACAAACACCTAAACCACCCATTGCAACAGCTATTTCGAGATCAGGAGAATGTTTGCATACATGCAGCCGCTTTGCAGATTACACTGTGAAAGTTATAATATGAACTTGCTCTCCTGATGGTTTTATTGCTCATTATTGATAGTTATGAGTCACATATCACATGATAATCATCACCACATCATCACTTTAATGCAGAAATGAAATAATTGTTTTAATTTATTATTTTCTTAAAATTAACAAATATCAAATAATGATATAGTCTCAAATACAGTATGTACTCTCAAAGGTGTTATGAAAAAATGCTACCTAAAAAACAGAATTTACTGGTTTACTGCTGTTCAAGGTTTTGAACAAATCGAACCCTTTATCAGTCTTTAATTTTACTTTGAAATGTTCATGTGACATGTCACCTCATTAATATGTAATTTATATTCACTATAACATTTCTGTGCTTTGGCACACTCCTACTGTAGTAAGATCGCCAAAAAAGCTGTACAGGCTGCGAAGATACAACCAACAGAAAGGAGAGCATGAGTAAGGTATTCAGAAAAAATATTTTTATAAAAGATACCCAAATATATGGCATATGCAGTAAGGCAAAACAGTTCTGATATACAATATGGTCTTGACAAAATTGAACATTCGCTAAATCAATTTTGTTATTCAGTTTGGTTTATGGGTTCTTAGATGGAAGAAGAGCAGAGAAGGACGAAACCGAGCTGAAGGCTAACCACAACTTTCTACAAGTGGTGAAACGGACTAGGATCGTGAAACAAATCTAGCTACTGAGTGAGCCTCTCCAATTATCCACTACCCAGAATCCACATCTCAACGTGGTCTTTGTACTGTATCGAACACTTCTGGCTCTGTGTCGGCTACATGTGGAAAGACAGGTTGGAGACAACTTTACTGACAGTTAAATTCACTGACAGTTTTATTGTCCGTTTCATTACAATGTGGTGTGGTCATCATAGAGGCTGAGAGGTAAAGTTCAGGCATTCACTATCTGGTAACTATAAGTTTATGATTACTGTTGTACATTATGTGACGGTATAGGAGTGGATGTGGTTAAAATGTACTGTATAGTGCGACCCTCACCAGGACCAAGCATTAGAAAATGGGTGGATTGATGGATTAAAATGTATTGTCCAAAAAGTGATAGATTCTGACAAGTAGTGTGGATTTCTTCCCACCTAACCAAGGGCACATTAGAATAGTAACATGTTGAAAAGTAAAGCTCTGTCTTTCTTGGACCTGATAGTATTGTGATTAGATTTCTTAAGACTCAAATGAAAATTGCCCATAATTCACTAGCAATTTTATTTTAAATGGCAGAAAAAACCTTACCTATAAAGATTTTACAACACATCTACTGTGTGTTTAATCTGATCACTATGTGCTATACAGTCCGTGGGTGTGTTTATGTCTACTGTATGTCACAAGCTCATCTTTCCAGCACTAGTTTGTTGACAGACTCCCATTCAACATTACCATCAACAACAAAAAACCTGGTTTGGTCCAGTGCTGCCAGTACAATGGTAATTCCAGATTATAGCGGAGGAAACCTATAAAAATTAATGTAGGTTTGGATTCATTCCAAGCACACCCCTGGCATCTATCTATGCCTGGAACAAAACCAAGGCTAGCCCACTCAATAATAATGATACTGCACTTAATTTACCTTCATAATATGTAGCAATCCTTTATGGTGTGCCCAAAGCAAATATATATATATATTTAAACGTTTTTTTTTTTGCCATTTATAACTTAGATTTGTTTTTGTTTCAGATTTTACTTGCATTTAAAAAACATTTAATTTCTAAAAGCAGCATGTAAATTAAATCAAAAACACCCCTGAGCCTTTGAGTCTTTCTTTTGCGTTTTTACTTTGTTATTCAGTGTTTAGCTGGCTAGCTAATGCTTTGCTCAGCAAGTAAGACTAAAAAATAAATGTTGGAAATAAATATCATATTCATAATATTTATTTTGCCTGTACCATAGCTCACATGCAAATAACTCCTAGCCTAATTAGAATCTGCCACACGCACAGGAGATGGGGTGAGCGGAAGGGGTGTGGTTTTAACTAAGGGCCTTCTGCTATTGGATACAAGTTGAGAAGTAGTGTTGAACCACGGTGATTAAGCAATGGCCTAATTCACCATGACTGATGGTTGCAGTCACTGGTATCCAAGGCTTGTCTGCTGTTTCTTAATCTTGTATAAGCATTAATTTGAAATACTGGAACACATATTGTATACCTTTTTTGAATGTATTTGCTTATTTCAATGATGCCATCATACCAGCTTAATGCTGAATAGCCAAAGAAAACAAATAGTTTGAAATACTGGATTACTTTCTTCAATGAATTTGTTTTACATGCTGGATTTAAGATAAATGTTAATTGCTTGTGAAATGTGTTCAGATTTAAACATTTGGCACTCTGTGCAAAAGCATCAGTGTAAAGATGGGTTCACGCTATCGCATGGCTTTATACCTAAAAAAACATCAGCTTCCTCACAAATATTTGCTTATTGTCAGTTATAGTCCAGGTTCCATATTTTTTTTAACTTATTTCTTCTGGGTAGCAATGTCTAAAAGAACTGTATACTTTTATACATACTGTATATACAATAGGTGTGTCAATGAAAATAGAAACACAAACCAGATTTTCAGAGACACTTTAGATCTTGTTCTAATATAGTTCTAATAGTTCTAATATAATTCTTTAATATAATTTGTTTAGATTGTTTTGGATCACCATTCAAATTTCACAGATTGAATAATTAATTTTTAAAGTATAATTATATAACAATTATTATACACATATTAAAAATACCCATAAACATTTATGTTTATGTGTAGTATCAATAATCTTTGTCAAAAGACTCAATTTCACAACATTTAACTCTAATTAACTTAACGCATTACTCATTAAAAACATTTCCAGAAAGAGACATGTTCTATTCAGAAACATTATATAATGTATCTGCTTTCAGGAAACATTTTTTGTCACTTTATCATCGTTAGTAAAAATGTTGCATTAAATATTTGGTTAATACATCACTATATAGTCACATCATTTAGAATGTATTCTTATTTTTAATATTCTTTTCTTTGAATATCATTTATATCTTGACTATGAAAGCTGTTCTGTAATTTAAATTTGCAATTTCTATGCCACACTTAAGATGTACCAAGAGAAAGAGAGTCTCAAAGAAACATTATACATACAGTGTGTATTGTGTTCCTAGGAGTACACCTAGTTAAACTGTGAAGTCATGTTTGCAATTAAAAAATATGTAGACTTTATTTTCCAAAGAAGGTCTAGCAGGGCCACCTCTAAAGTTTGGTTATGTAAAAGAAAATAAATTACCCTTTTCACAGCTGATAAAATATTACTACAAATTAATCCTTAGAGGCTTCAGTATGTTCCTATTCATTACTTTCAAGTACGGAGGTGTAGCTGCAATTAATACAGCCTTTCAGTACAATATGGATATTTCTGCATACTTGTCCTTGGGACACCAGATCATACAATACATGCAAGGATTCTTTGACTAGTTAGATGCTTTTTATGTCTATCTAGTGTCGAAGCTGAAAGTAGCAGTCCCAGTAAATTAAGTGAGCTAAAAACCAAAGGAGGAGCTAAAATTGCATTTGATTAAATCAAAGGTGATTTTTGTTCTGCTAATGGTGCCCAATACCTTCTGCTGTGAGATTCACTGCAGGCAACCCAGTCACATGATTAGCCTCAAAAGACATACAAAGACATGCAAAAGAACATTTGTCCCTCTTTGTTAATGGTAAAGATTTTAATTTGTATCCATTATCATGCAGTGAATTTCCATCTTATAAATGAGAAATAATATGTTTAAAAGTAAAATATGTTAACTAGTCTTGAAGAGCATCTTGGAATGAAAAACTGATGTTTCACCATCATGCAGTATGTAAAAAAGAACGTACATTCTTGCATTCCTATTTTCCAGTGCCTTAGACACAACAGCTTTGAGGAACATTTCTTGTCACAGCCCTCTTGTTTTTCAGGAAAAAACTGAATGGCTGAATGTACAGTAAATTATGATATTATTTGTTTACTAGTTTGTTAAATCTTTATCCTGTCAGTAACACATTGGATTAGGGGTTGCATATAGTACGGTATTTATTTTAACAGTGGTATAAATGAATAAAGTAATTATGGAGTGGTAAAACTGTCATAACATAACAAGTCTCTTTTGTAGATGAATTGATATTAGTATCAAACAATACTGACCATAGCCTGAACCACACCCATAACCTTAAACCTGGGATTAATTGCAAAAGGTAGCATGTTACATTTTAAAGACTATAGACTAAAAAAATCCATTAATAATATCCATGAATACATAACTACACAAAATGTTAATATTAATAAAATAAATGACATCAAAGTAATAACAAACTGTCTAATTCAAAATAATATCTTTCAAAGAATAATGTGAAGATATCAAAATAATTGGGAAGTTTCCAAAGACTAATTATTGTACTGTGATCTTAGTTTTCCAGAATAAATATGTACAACAGCATAACCAGGGGCTACACACCTAAGCCAAAGTATCATATTTCTGTTTGCACAGTCTAATGACACATCATTAAGAAAAATAAAAAAAATGAAAAACAATTAATTGTACTTGACTTGTACTTAAATAAACAATTTCCTTGAACCTGAAGGCTAGTGAAACATTTGTCTAACAAACTACTCCAAAAAACATATTAAATGAAGGAAAGGTATAGTGGTCTGTGTATTTTTAAATCATACTTTTTTATCTATGTGTAAGAAACATAATTCTTAAAAAAAACATGCGATCAATGTAACAAGGCTCTTTTCCAATCCCAAAGGCCATGCTGGTGACCAAGAAGGATTTCTTGGTGTAATATTATTTTTTCCCTCATAATTTGTAGGAAATTAATCCTTGAAACTCAAATCAGAAATTCAAATATTGGTTTTGTCGCACCACTTGAGAGCAGTTTTCCAATTTGGAAAAGTGTTTAAGGCAGCTCTGTCTGTGCCCCTTCAATCAAATGCAATTTTATTTCACAGGGATAAAAAAGCAAAAATATTATTTTTGTAAATGCTCAAGCTTTAGAAGCTGCATAGATAAAGAAAAACATCCAAGTGAATTAGCATAGCCTTTTGATTATTTACTTATTTCAGTTTAATGCTATGTAATGTCATGCAAAGTCTGCTATACTCAAAGAATTTATATTTATTTAGTCTACAGAGGCAGCTCTGTGGGAGATGCGGATAGCAGCAGATCTTTGCACAGAGCTCTCTACACTTCCTGTTCCGTCCTGTATCAGGACCGTGAAGCCTTTTGACAGACAGCACGAGGAGAAAAAAAATCTGCATAAGAAAGAGTAACTGACAGCCGGGGTCAGACACTCTCTGTTTAATGACACTGCCAGTTACACATTTTGAATTGTTTAAATATGAGTCTACAGTTTCAACAATCATCATCTCACCAGTTCCACTTTTCATACCCAACAGCCAGGAAACTGACACGTAATTACACACTTACTGATGGTATCGCCAGTGCCGATAATTAAAACTGCCACGAGAGGATTGCTATTGCTAGTCTACAGCTGGGATGTTGTCAAGAGGTGGAAACTCCAGCAGCTTTTAACGCTATCTTCTTAAAGTTGGACCACGGGCGCCAGTGTTAAAGTAATGGAAAGGCCTCAGCACATCATTCACAATGTCTCGCACAAATGAAGAAAATCTATTAACAATCCAATAAGTGATATACAAACACGATGACCTGAGGGTTAAACAGCCTGAGTGGACTCAAATTTGGCTTTGTCTATTCATTGATCATTTTTTTCTCTTAGAGCAAGATTCTCAGGTTTGATTTAGCAATGTCTTGCAAACTAATCCATTACTGTGTTTATTTGTTCATTTCTTAAAAAGCACACTATGCCTTAACTCTAAAAAAAACCTATATATAGAGAAGTGCATTTATGCATTTTATGCACAATGCATAGGTAGACAAATTTCAGAAGGCCTGAAAACATTTTTTATATAATTATTATTAGTACCATTCATTTACTATAGGCATTTAGTGATTACCATGGAGTCATTAAGAACATCCTGCTCGTAAATCATTTTATATTTCCAGTGAGGTGATAATAGTTTCTCCTAAGACGAAAAATGTGTCTCCAACACTATCACTTCACCACCATCTGATGAAATCTTAACAGCTTTACTTCTTTGTCATATGACCAATTTATACTGTCAAATTAGCTCTAAAATAGTATACATTTTGTGAGTGTCTCTTACAAATATGACGTATCATTAGGGGAATAAATGAATTAATTAATAATGTTGCCTTACATGTGTTCCACATAGGGAAGCATTTACAATGATGTTTTATCTTTCATTAAAACAGCTCATGCAACATCTCTATGTTGTGTATACATATGAATTGGTAATTCTTCTTGGATGTCTCTTTACATAAAAGGGCTTTACATTCCTTAATTAAAAGGAACATTTGCAATGTATACATCTTAAAGGATATTCAGCCTCTGAAAAAAAAAACTTTTGTCATTTGACTCTGTTTCTCCATTCCATGAGAAATTTAGCTTAGTTTAAATACCTTCCCACTTAAGGGAATTGTGTATTTCATCTAAAGACAAAGACTTCTGCTCCGTTGTACTGCTAGCAAACAAAAGACCCCACTGTGACAACGTAAATGATTCTTATTATCCAAGATTTGTCTCCCTGACTCTGCCTTCACCTTTAGTTCCTGCACAAAGTGACTCTTTAGGGACCAGATGATCGATACAAAAAAGTCTTATCAAAAGAGTGTTAATGTTTTTCAAAGTTCTCACTAACACAATTCTTTTGTATAATGTGAAAATCGTATTAGATTCTTAAGCTTCAGCCAATAGAGAATTCACTCAGTGTCTGCATGTTTTTTTCATTCTGGTTAAAGAAAGTTTCATTCATAGCAAGAAGTCTCACTGCAGACTAAAGGGAAAGCTAAAGATTATAGTCTTAAAAGACACAGCGTAGATGAAGTAAATGCATTTAAAAAATATTCCAGCAAATCAGTAATCATGAATAAAACACAGCCACCATTATGCTGAGGTTACACCCCTACTCTTTTTGAGAATCGCCCTGGGATTTTTAATGACCACAGAGAGTCAGGACATCGGTTTTACTTCTTGTCTGAAGGACGGTGCCTTTTTTTACAGTATAAAGCCCCCGTCACTATACTGGGACATTAGGACCCACACAGATCACAGGGTGAGCGCCTCCTGCTGGCCCCATTAACACCTCTTCCAGCAGGAACCTTAGTTTTTCCTAGGAGGTATCCTGTCCAGGTACTGACCAGGCTGCATAGCTTCAGTGGGTTGCCAGTTGTGAGTTGCAGGGTGATATGGTTGCTGACTTTTCTTATTTCTATTTAATTTTAATACATAAAAATATCACTTCAATAATGAGCACAAGAGGAAAGAAGCATTAACACTTTCAGGAATCTCATTCCTGTGACAAGGGGCTGGCCTTTTGGCATAGGTGAGCTTGACTCTTGTGCTCAAAATACATTCTCTTGTGCATTCAACAGCATGTGCTAAAAGGATTTGGATCAGTGGACTGTTGATTAACAGTAAACCAGGGTGCAACTGAGTTAAAAGGTGGGAATCTACAGAGGGAAAGGAGAAAATATCTCTTAGTGCAAGTTTGAGATTTGATACAGTGACATCACTCCCCATTACTATCAAGAGCATTCAAACATACAGTACCACTGCAAGGGGCTAGTATTTTGGACCTGTACATGTCATGGCAGTTGTCATTGTCAGTTGCAATCCAGGGATCTAATTGGACATGCTACTTAGGTATGGTTAACTTTTTTAACATAGGATTCTCCTTTTCAAATCTATAAGAACTTTGGTCCTTTGTTTTGAAACCAATTACATTTCTGACTTTCCATGATACAGAAAGTTGTGAAATTATTTGTCAGGCTTACTTAAATGTAAAGGAACAAGTAATAGGTTTATTCCATGCTGAAAAAAAGAAGAAAGAGAACACAACGTTTCGGCCGTGGAGCCTTCTCACCTGAAGAAGGCTCCACGGCCGAAACGTTGTGTTCTCTTTCTTCTTTTTTTCAGCATGGAATAAACCTATTACTTGTTCCTTTGCAGCCTACGCATGCTGACGCAGCTACCCACCTTACTTAAATTTAGTACACGCTGGCCTACTGTATGCAATGTATTTGTGCACAGTACTTGATAAGAAAAACATCACATCTTGGTCTTCTTCTACTGATGACCCACTTGTTCAGCAATAATGTGTAATATGTGAAGATGATTTTGACCTTTATTGCCCCTAATATGCCATGTTGTAAATAACTAACACATTTGTGTTGATCATAAATATTCAATGAATCCAAGAGTGTAACGTACACATTGAGACATTTAAAAGTGCTTTGAGTTCAACCAAGATGAAATACATGTAATTATAGATTTTATTTGTGCAATTTTGTTATTGCCTGTCACTCTAACTAATGTGATCTGACAGTGTAGAACTGCAGTTATGTCTCTACTCCATGTTATGAGGTCAAATTACCAATTTGATGTATTTCAGGTAAATCAATAGCGGCTACATTTGTATGAATTTACACACAAAGATAGTACAGTACTACATGACTAGAACCAGTATTTGAGCCCATCAACTGAATGTGATTCATACCTGACCTGTACACAGAATGCTTATTAATGTTGACACATATATTGATAAATACAGTAGGTATTGATGTGGGTAGGCTGTACACAGACATTTTTAATATGATGCCTGTAACAATGCTCTGCTAAATTTGAACAATACTGTACAAGCAGAATGTGAAACTATTATACTGTATATAAAATGCATTGTTAGATTTATTTAAAAAAGTAATAAAAATAACAATAAAATGATACCCTATTTAAATTTAAAACTTTTATGTTTCATTAACATTCATTCACATTGAACATTGAAACATTCATTGTTTCATTAAACAAGTTGAAAAGTTTAAGATATCAAGGATATCACATCAAAGAACAGGACTTCAAAAGCTACTTTTAACATCACTATCATTGATGTTATTACTAAATAATATCACAAATGTATGCATGTGTGATTTTGGAAAATAATTTTGATTAATCCAAAAATTATATTTAATTTTAACAAAATCAAAATTAAAAAGTATTTGACAATATATTTAAATGGCACACATTTATTAAAAATACAGTAAAAACTCGTGATTTTCTAGAAATACTGTATATATACAGCATATACAAAGAGGGGGAGCTTTAATTTAATTCAACTCATGCTTTCCAGGGAAGTGTCACAAATGCGCAAATAACTTGGGTCATGACACCAAAGTGGTTCTTATTAAACAATTCCCTTAAGAATTCAGTATTAATATTATTTTTACTCTTTTAATATCACTTCAGAACATGAAACTGAACAAAGAATCTTTAAAGTTTGACTCAATGATTAATTACAAAATGTTCAACATAAAAAATGTTTTGATAGACTTTAAAGATTTTTAGGGAAACCACTATTTTCTAGCACAATGAATAAAACTGGAAATGTAATCTCTTTTAGTACAATATTTTGGCAGACAAAAACTTTTGTTCTTTGCTGATATCAGTGTTATGGTAGTTTTGAAACAGGGGGCTATTTGGTACTGTTTGTCGATTTTGGTTCCAAAAAAAGAATAATTTAATATAAAAGATTTCACTTAATCCATACTGCTGTATTTATGTTACATAATATTTCAATATTCTGAAATGAAGTATTATCGTGAACACCATATAAACAGTAAATATATGATTCAAGCTTGTTTACTAAAGCAAATCAATACATTGGGCAAGGACACATGAAAAATGTAACATTATTTTCAAACTCTCAATTTATTTTTTACATTTTTAAATTGTGTTACAAAGTTACAGAACTTATTGAGTGGTGTTCCTTTTCCACACTGTAGTTTTAAAATACTTTAAGAACAACAAACCAGTTTATTCTTAAAATACAATAAACTAATTAGGCTTGAATCTCAGATTAAAATGTGTATTGTCTAAAACTTTGCTGAGAAAGTATGACAATGTGAACAGCATTATTTTTAAAAACTGGTTCTCCATTGGAATGAATACTCATTAGAGTCATCAGTGTGGGTTATGAGGCCTTTCACTTTTAGGTTACTGCCTCATTTCCTTCTGAAGACTCTTTGGGGCCGCTGTTGATGGGTTCTGGAGCCAAGTTCCTAGTGGACAGGTGTCCATGTTGTGAAACCTCCAGCACAGCTGGTACTAATTGGCACACAAATCTCTTTCACAGTGTGGGAGACTGAGTGCCTTCCCCATTCTACAAAGAAGGCATGTCAAGGGCAGCCATGGAACTAGCTTACTCACTGGGCAATTGTATTTTGACCCTGCCCCTTCGGGATCACCCACTTCTAGGGTAGAGAGTAATTTAGCTTCCATGCCCATTCAAGCCCACACCTCTCTACGGGAACTGGCAATAATAAAGTCCATCAATGCCAAATGTGATAGTAGGTATCATGGCAAGAATATCTGTTTATGAAAAGTGGGCAGCAATGGTTATTTCATGTTGGAAAAAATGCTTTCTTCTGTTCCTTTAGCTAAGCTAATTTTCAAGGGCACCAATTTTCCCATGTAAAAATCTTAACATATCTGACAATCAGCTGAAACACCCAGCCTTCTCTGTTACTCCACTTAATCCCTCACAGTATTTAATACCGTTCAGAGATATTATGTAAATCGTGAGATACAGGATGCACATGAATAGCATGTAAAGCACACCCTCCTCCTCATGTGGAAATTTCACGCTGTGAGGAGCAGCCGTATTAGAGTACTATGGGAAGCAAAGTGCATGCTTTGCTGAGTAACTTTACTCAGAAGAAGAAGCAAAGGGTTTAACAGTTTGTTTTCACCTAATAAAAGGAGTACATGCTGTAAAAAGCACGTTTTCTCAAATAATAATACAGTAGCTGTTTCAGGTTCCTGGTTTCTTTGCCCCAGAACAAGGTTTTGCCTATACCTTCTTAGAATAGCATTTTGGAAGTTACTTGTAACCTAGCCAATGCTGCTATTAGATGAAATATGACTTTGTATTAAAATGGATTTATGAAAATAGTTTAGTACTGTATATACAAAAACTATAACCCATGAAAAGACCCATTGCCTCACATACTTGCTATGTAATGTATTGAGATTGTAGGATTCTTTGAACTGTAAAAAAGAATATTGTAATGAAGTACAAACAGTAAATTGTTGAAAGCTTGAGCTAAGCTACACTGAGTGTTTTAATACAATGTCACAATTTAACTGCCAAAGAGTTACATTTCCAGTTATTCAAAATTAATAAAATACAAATACATGGGTTATCAAAAAATGATAACCATTATCTTTTTATCTGAGACATGATTGTATTTGCTCAATTGCTGCATGCTCATTGATGCATTAATGTATACTATTGATTGGCACAATAATTTTTGTGTCAGATGAAAATGGATTGTGAAGCCAGCAACAAATCTAACAGGTAAAAAGGAATCCTACTTGACCCTGAAAGACCCCATTAAAGAGTCAAAGCAGATCTAACAAACACCAGAGAAATTAGCTATGTTGTTCTCCATAGTGTCAAGAAAGAGGTTAGTTCATCTAATGGAGTCTTTTATTAATAAGCTGCAAAGATTTCCATGCCAGTGTGGCTAAGAAAATCACATCATAGTCTGCAAAAGACATACCTATTATTTTTTCAGTGATATATTACTTTGCAGCTGTAGCCAAAACAATCTAATAAGCACTATTAGATAAAGGATTCTGAATATGAATGTATTGAATTTGTAGTGGGGGAAAATGAACATACTGCAGCATTTATGTCAGATCAAGTTAGGCCTGTGCATCTCTTTCTCCTTAATAAATACAGATCAAAAGACTTCTCCTATGTAAAAATAATAATACAAATTTCAGCAATATAAAACAACCACTTTGTAATGTTAGGAGGAAATCAGTCAGGCGTGTATGGTACTGAATACAAATTGCATTTGTGTGAGCCCACTTCTCAGAGTGCTCCCAACTAAACATTTGTATTCATAACAGGTTCAAAAAAGAGCCTAGAACAATGCCAGCGATCTATTTGCCATAAAGCATTCAGGCATTTACAGTGTCATTTATGACAGATTTGATGGACACATACTATATAAGAAAAATATCTTCTAGCACGCGGCCCATTTAATAAATTGATTAAACTTCTCCAGAGCCAATTGTTTTCATCTTAACTTCTTCCGTAGACACCACCTGAAGGAGAGTAGCCTCTTTTTACAAAAGTCTATGTAAAAGGAGACAGTTTAATTGAGGAGACTGACGTTTGAGGACTGTCAGAATTTTCTCTCAAATGATAAATGATTGTATAATGCAACAGTCTACTGCAAGCAGTGAATTATATTAGCCATCAGTGTTCAAAACCCATTTGAAACTTAATTGTGCTGTGATAGCGGTATCCCCCAGTCAGCAGAACAGCAGGTTTATAAAAATCATCTTCTATGATTGTTAAATGCTTTCCTAATGAAGCTGATGATCACAACATTTCGCAATAAATGCTTCTGTCAAGATGTCATACATGCATGATAGTAGCCTCTATAGTGAATAAGTGCTTCTGTGATTTGGGTTTATCTCCAATGCTCTGGATTCAACAGATAGGCCTGCATATGGAAGATAATCTCCATAAAAAGAAAAAGTGTCATATATTAAAATGGGATTATCAACTTGAACATAATCATCCTGTTCAGCAATTATACGGTACACCATACATAGATGTGAACAATCATACAAGAAAATAATTGAGGGCCATAAAACTTAATTCAGAAAAATCAATAGAATATAAAAGCAATCAGATAAGGCCTCTTAAAAAATCGATCAAGGCTTGTACAAAGTCATAATGTGTTTTCCTAAGAGAAAAGGAGCTAAATGAAGCAGAGAAACCTACATAATATTCTACAAGTAGGTTTCTAGAGGTGCTTGTGTATTGAGGAGGCAAAAAGGATGAAAAAAGCAATTACTTCTTACATTGTTAGAGCCTTTTGTATACTTTGAAGCAAATAATTGTCACTTAAGCAATGACAGAACACAAATCAAGGTTTTTTTTCATACCCAACTTTTGAAATAGATTTTGATGCCCAAAGAAAGAGATTTCATTTTTTATTTTAAAATTCCCATCAAACAGTGCTCCATAAATCTGAAATACAGTATGAAATTACTGCAAATTATTTAAGAATTTGTGTAAATAATTTTACTTATTAATTATGAATTATGTATCTCTAGCATTAATGCAAAACTAGTAATTTTGCCTTCGAAATATTTATTTTAGTTCTTTTAACCTGTTCTTTAATTTTCACTGTATAATGAACTTTTTTCTAGAACAATCTAGATTCTATGAGTAGGGTATTAAGGCACAATAGATATTTCCATTGTATTTTAAGAAGAAGAAAAATGAAGAGTTCAATACACTTACAAACACAGTAGATATGTATTGTATAATTAAATTAATCTGAAATGCAAAGGACAGCAGGACTACATTTATCAGTTTATTTCTCTGAATTTTGTTATAAACAATAGCAGTTTTATAAAAGTTACATTAGTAACATTAGTATTGTTTTAAAGAAATTGAGTTTGCTTAGAAAATAAAGACATTTCTTTGTTCTGTTTTCCTCTTCTTTAATCCTCATAGGAATTCTCCTAATACAATATAGTTTTTAAAAAAATTCCTATGCTGAACATGTCTCCAGTCATAGCCATTTCTGACAATATTAAACCTGACATGTGCTGCATCACTTGATGAAGTGCTATTATTACCTTCATGCATAAATATCCCTAAATGGTGAGCATGCCTAAGGACAAGGAGTAACTAATTTAAAGCTTTGGTGAGGTCACACTGATGACTGTTCCATGCTTTTTTCCAGAATTAATTGAGCTGCAGCTGTAATATAGAGTATATCCATCCTTTTTCCTTCACTGCAACTAATCTAACCGAGGAAAGTTAATTACTTAACTTCATAGATTTCAGAATTTAAATGTGCTACATTAAGGCCCCATGTAGCTTGCATGTTCTGTAATTAGACCTGCAGTAAAGTAACAACAAATTCACAACTGTGTCTTAGCTGACCTGTGCCTACCATCTAGAATGTATTTTTGCAATGTGTTCTCACAATAGCCCTGCTGTATTCTGTAACTGACCTTTAAGTTTTACCAATAAAACTTAATGTTTGCAAAATGACTACATTTGAAACAGTGGCTGCTTATTGACAATTACTATTTGATTTGGGAAGGAAATTACAGCATATTTCTTAAATGCACTGCTTGTGAACCAGCATGATCTGCTCCTTATCGCCCTCCAAAATAATGAACAGAAAGGAAAGGCTGACTGAAACAGTTTCAGCTCTAGTACTTGGATTAATATTCTCAAGAAGTGAAGCAGTTGATTAAACCCAAACTGGTTTCAAATATGTTAAGTCTGTTGTAAATGCAGACTTGTGGGTAGAAGGCAGCCAGAAATAAGTCAAGTATTGACCTTTGTTTTCAGTTTTCATTATAATGCCATTCAGCAACATTCACACCAAATACCAAACAGAGTATTCAGATGTTCAAGAAATTAAGGTGAAAAAAGAACTCAATAATAAAATCTGTTAGAGCCTGAATTTAAAATACAGCATGGAAGACGTAAACAACTTGCTACAGTGTACCTTCTGAATTGAAGAAATTCCACAATTCATAAGAATGTGCTGAAAGATTGAATAGTTCATTAAATTGTTCTGCTGGAAAACAAATATTGAAACTTAGAATTGGCCTCACAGCAGCCGCTGTATTTAGGGTGAAAATAATGCCTGTTTAAGGCTATTAAATAAATATATAATAAATATAGTATATATAACCCAATCTCTTTTTAATTGTAATGATCTGTACATTGTTGAAGTATAATGTTATACATCATGGACATAATCTAATATACTAATATAATATTCACATAATGTTGAAAGCAGGAAACAAAATAAAAATCCTTAAACACTGCTCCAGTGTTTTAGAATAGTCTAAGCTGGAAAAGTACCAGATTTATACCAGATTACTCCAGATTTTAGTGCATTGCAACCGTTTGAGTTGTACAGTTTTCATGACCGAATTTTGTGTAAAAAATAAGTTAAAGTTATAAGGAACAGCCAACTTGATTCCATGGTGAAAATAGAGAGTGAAATACATGTTTTGTGACTCTTCATTGGAAACTTAGTGCATTTCTCTCATTCTTTTTCTATTCAGTGTGGAATTAACCTCTGGTTGCTCCTTTTACAAACAGCACAGAGACATACTTCCTCACTCCAGCCTCTCTAAAAATGATGTTTTTTTAGGTGTGACATTTAAGTCACATCTACAACTTTTTTGTTTATTTTTCATCTGTCACAAAATGGAAGGTTTGGGGAGTTCAAGTAGATATTTACATTTGCCTGCGTGATATCTTGTTTTTTTCATAAATTTAATATTGTGCACCCTTTTTTAATTTTTTAAAAGATGTTCAATAATTTAGAAAGAAATAAAAGTTGTGACACTTCAAACGTTGCTATTCATCTCTTCAACTGATTGTTATGCTAATATAACTGTTAACAGTAATTAAGCACAATTAACACAGATCATAGTGTTTTATATACTGTTGTGCTTTTTTAATCAATTTTGTAATAAACAATGGAGACTGGAAAATATATTTGTCTTATGACTCTTAACCTTTGACCAGGTCATCTGCACTATATACAGCAGGGGGTCTGGCAACCCTTATCACATTTTCCATCTTGTAGTCATTCAGCCATTTCAAGGCCATTCTGATGCAGGCAAACGCCAGACACCACTTTAAATTTCATAAGCTCCGGACATACGGTTTAAAAAAGAATGATAACATATGAGTCGTTCCCGTTGCTGAGCTTGTCCTTTGAATGCTGTCATTCATTAGAGACCGTATTGGGGTTTCTGTGAACTCTCACTAACTTGGTAATTTGATAAATGGAACAGCTATGCTCTCATGGTTATCACTCTAACAATCAAACAACCATGTTATTATATTACAAAAACACTCACAAGACCTTCAACCTATACTATTCATACAGTATCATATGTACAGACTGAATACCATCTACATGCCTCCTTTCCTTTGTACCATTGTCACAACTGTTTCTCATTACAAAAAAGTGAATTTTTGCTTGTATGGCTGACTAAGAAAGCTTACTTTTACATTATCTTTATACTGATTGTATACGAGATTCAAATGTACGTATTTTGTTCATCACAAAATGTGGGAAAAGAAATATTAAAAGACTGTTCATTAGAAAAAAGTAATTGAGTTTAATCTTTTTATTTTTTAAAAATTAACCTAATCATCACAAGTTTGTTTTACCATTTTGAAATATATTTCACCAACAGTGTGCACGTACATTAGGGAATAACCACGTGCTTGCCCACACACCTTAATGAATGCCCCAGTCTTAGTGATAATTGGATTACATTGGCTGATTGTTCAGACAATTACAACAAGCACAGAAATTGGATGGCAAATAAATTGCTTACAAGTGTTAGGAAGAAAAACTCATTTGATTTAAGCAACAAACTGAAGCCTGTATGCAGAGACAAATGTGTGAAGGTAGCATATAAAAATAAAAAAACAACAAAACTAAAGCCAAAAACAAATCAAGCTATTAGGCTGCAGTTTTTATTGCCAAGAGCCATAATCTGACACAGATTGAGCCTGGTACAGTAGTCAATTAATGGCTCAGTGCTCATACAGTAATGACCTACTAACCTGATGGTGTGTTGCTCTCACATTTTGCAGTCTCAGGGGATGCCACTGTCATTGTGTTATCTATTGCCTTCTTCCCTATCAAAGAAAATAAGCACAGCTGAAATGTATATACACATCAAGCTCTGTAGCTCATTGCACTCCACTTCAAGTGACTGGGGGGACAATAGATTTATACGTTTATCCTACATTAAACCAAACATGCCTGGTTGCACTGTAAATTACTAAATAATAAACCACACAGTGTTAGATACTGACTTGGACAGAATATAAAAATCCATCAACCTGTACAAAACAATACATGCACACCCCTTCATCGTTGGCGCTGATAAACTGAACACCAATCATTAGAGGGTACATGTCTCACATTACAACTGCATTTTGTTATGGTCTATACAGTATATTAATTTCCATACCCTAATGTGTGTTTTATGGCTTCTAATAAGCTTTTTCATGAGCACAGTGATAAGTGCTTCCACTTTAAGAAGTCTCATTTGGAATATTGCCTTATATGAACTGTAATACCAATGTCAGAGTTCCCAAACCAATCATCCAAACATATTGTATACTGTAGAAAAAAAAACTGGCATCCAGGCTTGAATGAACACCTGTTTACTA
Source organism: Lepisosteus oculatus (assembly GCF_040954835.1). NCBI lineage: Eukaryota > Metazoa > Chordata > Actinopteri > Semionotiformes > Lepisosteidae > Lepisosteus > Lepisosteus oculatus. The sequence goes on along the minus strand of NC_090699.1, from coordinate 25,863,811 downwards.
ATGACACATAACACTGGCCTAATATGAATGAAATTGATACTTTTTGGAGCCAACCATATCTTTTCTCAAAGCAACAGTATTCATACACACAGAATGGATAAGATCAACAACCCTACTCTGTGGGACTATAGTCTACACCTTGCAAAGTACGTGTCTCTGGGAGACCCAGGAAGAAGGTTCATAGGCATATTGAGCGGGGATTGGTCAATGATGGCCACATGTCCTTACGGGGGTTCAAGTCTGATAACTTCGTGGACAATGACAGAGTTCTAATGCCCAATAGTCAATGGTTGTTAGTTTAAAGATGGTATTTTGGAAGAAAGTGCACGAGCACATTGTAAGCACAAAAAGAGAAAGAAAGATGGCAAATGACGTTGCTAATTGTTGAATACTGTATAATAATAATTAATAATTGCTTACACTTATATAGCGCTTTTCTGGACACTCCACTCAAAGCGCTTTACAGGTAATGGGGTCTCCCCTCCACCACCACCAATGTGCAGCATCCACCTGCGACGATGATGCGACGGCAGCCATAGTGCGCCAGAACGCTCACCACACATCAGCTATCAGTGGGGAGGAGAGCAGAGTAATGTAGCCAATTCATAGAGGGGGATTATTAGGAGGCCATGATGGGGTAAAGGCCAGGGGGGAAATTTGGCCAGGACACCGGGGTTACACCCCTACTCTTTTCAAGAAGCGCCCTGGGATTTTTAATGACCACAGAGAGTCAGGACCTCGGTTTTACGTCTCATCCGAAGGACGGCGCCTGTTTACAGTATAGTGTCCCCGTCACTATACCAGGGCATTAGCACCCACATGGACCGCAGGGTGAGCGCCCCCTGCTGGCCCCACTAACACCTCTTCCAGCAGCAACCTTAGTTTTTCCCAGGAGGTCTCCCATCCAGGTACTGACCAGGCTCACACCTGCTTAGCTTCAGTGGGTTGCCAGTTGTGAGTTGCAGGGTGATATGGCTGCTGGTATGAACCTCATTGGGCATTTGAGGGCCATCCTAGAATGATCCCTTAGAACATGTAGTTCTGTTGACTGAGTGCTTTTCATTTTGTATGTTGTGACACTTCAGATGCACATTTGACAATTACTAACTTTAAGGCAGGTTCAAGTGCAATCAGGTTTTACATGATTCTTTAGGATATAAACTGAGTATTATATTTCTAGAGGTTTTAAACTAACTATGCAGACATTTAATTTACTATTTAACATAGAATACAGATACAGATTACAGGGGAAACTGATTTACAATTAAGAATAGTAGTCAATTTATAATTTAAAGATTTCTGAAGCAAATGTGTTAAGTTCCTCATTCAAAAATGTTATTCCATTGAATACAGTATACAGTATATTTACTGTATGATGCTACCATGAACTACTGTACAAGCATTTAAGATTCAATGTTGGCCAGCAGCAAGATTTAATGGTAAATATAATATGTCCCCATAGTAGATTTTTGTTCTGCATGGACTTTGTATGTTATCCCTGTGTTCGAATGTCTTTCCTTCTACAGTCAAAATATATATTGGTACTGTAGGTTAATTGGTTTCTGGGAACATTGACCCTGGTGTGAGTGTGTGCGTTTGTGTCTGTGTGTGCCATTCAATGGACTAGTGTCCTGTCCAGAGTGTATCCTGCCTTGCTCCCACTGGGTGGGATAGGCTCTGCGACCCCCGCTATACTGTATTAAATAAAGAGTTTAGAAAATGGATGGATGGTTCATTTTTCCAGTATTTCAACATCTATTCACATTTAGAAGTTTTTTTAGGGCCTCTTAAATACTTTTAATGACTGCACAGTGTTGCATGTACAGTGCCTTGCGAAAGTATTTGCCCCCCTTGAACTTTTCGACCTTTTGCCACATTTCAGGCTTCAAACATAAAGATATAAATTTTGAATTTTATGTGAAGAATCACCAACAAGTGGGACACAATTGTGAAGTGGAACGAAATCTATTGGATTTTTGAAACTTTTTTAACTAATAAAAAAATGAAAAGTGGGGCGTGCAAAATTATTCGGCCCCTTTACTTTCAGTGCAGCAAACTCACTCCAGAAGTTCAGCGAGGATCTCTGAAAGATCCAATGTTGTCCTAAATGACTGATGGTGATAAATAGAATCCACCTGTGTGTAACAAGTCTCTGTATAAATGCACCTGCTCTGTGATAGTCTCAAGGTTCTGTTGAAAGCGCAGAGAGCATCATGAAGACCAAGGAACACACCAGGCAGGTCCGTAATACTGTTGTGGAGAAGTTTAAAGCCGGATTTGGATACAAAAAGATTTCCCAAGCTTCAAACATCCCAAGGAGCACTGTGCAAGCGATCATCTTGAAATGGAAGGAGTATCAGACCACTGCAAATCTACCAAGACCTGGCCGTCCCTCTAAACTTTCAGCTCAGACAAGGAGAAGACTGATCAGAGATGCAGCCAAGAGGCCCATGATCACTCTGGATGAACTGCAGAGAACTACAGCTGAGGTGGGAGAGTCTGTCCATAGGACAACAATCAGTCTTACACTGCACAAATCTGGCCTTTATGGAAGAGTGGCAAGAAGAAAGCCATTTCTCAAAGATATCCATAAAAAGTCTCGTCTAAAGTTTGCCACAAGCCACCTGGGAGACACCCCAAACATGTGGAAGAAGGTGCTCTGGTCAGATGAAACCAAAATCGAACTTTTTGGCCACAATGCAAAACGATATGTTTGGCGTAAAAGCAACACAGCTCATCACCCTCAACACACCATCCCCACTGTCAAACATGGTGGTGGCAGCATCATGGTTTGGGCCTGCTTTTCTTCAGCAGGGACAGGGAAGATGGTTAAAATTGAGGGGAAGATGGATGCAGCCAAATACAGGACCATTCTGGATGAAAACCTGTTGGAGTCTGCAAAAGACCTGAAACTGGGACGGAGATTTATCTTCCAACAAGACAATGATCCCAAACATACAGCAAAATCTACAAAGGAATGGTTCACAAATAAACGTATCCAGGTGTTTGAATGGCCACGTCAAAGTCCAGACCTGAATCCAATCGAGAATCTGTGGAAAGAGCTGAAAACTGCTGTTCACAAACGCTCTCCATCCAACCTCACTGAGCTCGAGCTGTTTTGCAAGGAAGAATGGGCAAGAATTTCAGTCTCTCGATGTGCAAAACTGATAGAGACATACCCCAAGCGACTTGCAGCTGTAATCGCAGCAAAAGGTGGCTCTACAAAGTATTAACGCAAGGGGGCCGAATAATTTTGCACGCCCCACTTTTCATTTTTTTATTAGTTAAAAAAGTTTCAAAAATCCAATAGATTTCGTTCCACTTCACAATTGTGTCCCACTTGTTGGTGATTCTTCACATAAAATAAAAAATTTATATCTTTATGTTTGAAGCCTGAAATGTGGCAAAAGGTTGAAAAGTTCAAGGGGGCCGAATACTTTCGCAAGGCACTGTAAAGGCTTACAAATTAAAATTTGGGTGTTCTTGTATTCACTTAAAAACATATAACCCATCTCCTGATAACAACTGGTTCTATAGAAACTACACTTTAGTAAGCATTAACTTATATAGTAATAAAATTAATACAAAGTAGGCTTTTCAGCATTTGTTGACAACAGGTACTGTATAACTTTGACTTGGAATATGTCTTTTTATGGTTTTGTTTCTTTAAATGGGTTGTTTTAAGCTGTGGATTTGTTATTAAAACATTATGACAGGTTATGTTAATGGTTGTTACAATGCAGGGAAAAACACACATATTCTGTTCAAATCTATTGCTAATTAGATGGTATAGAAGTATTTCTGGATCTTTTATTATGAAGGCCTCAAGAAAGGATAGTTCATCTTTAATCTAAGGCAAATGTCCTTTGGGTACCATGTTAAAGAATTACCCACCGAACTGCGTCTCCAAAACATAACATACTAATTAATTTTGTTTTCAGTAGGGTTTCAATAAGCAAGCCAGGCTGTATTTATGTGATTTACAAACACTGTTTGCTTTCATAGAGGGGCAGCTAATTGCTGCACGGCTTGACATCATTACGAGAAAATGCAGGGGGATGCAGGCTGTTTAATTAAGGGCAGTTGCAAGTTCATTATATGATTCACATCATAACACTGTGCTGGGCTTATTCTACCAAGCCTTTTTGTGTAATTTAATAGAAAGAATGCTTTGATTTTTTTTTCTTTTCAGGTTCTCTAGCACGAAACACTACACAGTATTTTTTGTAAGTTACTTCTGATAACCTCATTATTCTCTAATAACTGTAAGGACTCCAAAGAAAGTGCTATGCATTTTGCATTCTTACATTCATTTAAATTAATTAATACTATGAAATGTGATAAAAATAACAATTATTAGAAAAATAAATAATAATGCACTTACTTAAGACAAACGCACGTCAGTTTGTGCTCAGAATTTTGACACGATTGAAAATACAATTTCATTGTAATGACATTATACATTTATCAAAACTGTGTAAATGTAAAATGAATGCAATAATTGAAAGGCATAACCTTAACTAATGCTAATGGATCCTTAGATTAAATCACCTGTCTGTTCATGTTTCTCTTACCCTAACAACACATTTCACAGCTTGACCATTTTTTCACTAGGACAGCCTAGATTACAATATCATTTGTCTCAATTAGTGATTCTTAAATTAATTTTATCAAAAGGTTTCCTTGACAAAATGGTGAGCTATGGATTTACAGTATTAAATACATGGAGTCATGAAGCAATTAGGACAATAACAAAATTAACTAATTTAACCATGTTAGCATCAAGTATCTCCATGACAAAATCTGTTAATATTTATTTATTCCTAATTAAAGTGGATTGTGTCTACTCTTTCTCAGCATGGCTTGTGGCAATTCACTTATCCTGAACAAGGGAGGATTTTTTTTTAAACTACCAGCCAGCAAAAACTCAATTATTAACAACATATACTCTCACTGAACTATGGTGTATTAAGTTAAATTTCAATCTGAATAAACACAACAAAGGTACTCATGTATGGAACCAACAAAGTCCATCTAAAAAACATGCAGGTGCTTATTGCTACTGTTCTAAAGATTAAACAGTTTTCAGCAAATGTGCTCAGATGGCTCTGTGTCTTAGAACAACAATATGGCTCCACTCGAAAATGCCGTCAGGATGATGTATTCAATTATGTGTGTAGAGATGCCTTGAACCCAAAGGAACATAGATGCTTTAGGATTGTTATTCTTTGGTGGAGTTGATAAAATGCAAGTCACCGAGCAAAGTACCTACAGTATGGTATCAGGAGGTACAGTACCTGCCTTAACAAAACAAGTGTGATGTGCAGTGGAAACATCATTTAAGGCATTGTGTTAACAAGGGTAAATTAAAAAATGAGAAAATAAACCACAGTTCTAAGCACTAGCCTTTGAAAGTATGCTTGTTTCTAATTAAAACCTAAAAGCTGTTGTATAAGAATTTCATAATTGAGAAAGTGTGTGTCCTAAAGTGAAACAGAGTTTTTGTGGTTTGCAGCTTTGACTGCTTAATATTGTGATTCAGAATTTCAGTGAATAGCAGACAGCAATTCTTCTTAGTTTTTTTATCCCCCCAGAAATAAATTCATAGAATCAACAAAAACACTTTGATGTAGGCAGTGAGACCAGGGGTGTTCTAAGCACCTAGAAATATCTATTTTTCTGAGCTCACCTCTCCTCACATAGCAATACACAACGTTTTATTCTTTGAATATCACAAGTTCCAACTTTTCTTTTGCCATTCTCAACATTAAACAATATGATATACAGTATGACTTCCAATTTGCACTACCTCACTCCAGACAGATGATGCCTTGTGTTAGGAGCAAACTAAAGGAACACCAATAACACTTATTTTGCAATGAATAATTAACCACTTAATCATTTAGCACTTCATAAATGATTGTTTACTCTTTTTAATTCAAAATAATCGTTCTATATTTCAGGATTGTATTGTCTGAAGGAAAAAATATTTTATTTTTTTAGATTGTGATATTATTAATTATCTGGTGCAGTTATATAAATATCACTTTGCACTTCTTTATAGTGTAGAACACAACTGTCATTATTGCTTTTAATATCTTGCATTTCTGAATTAATCACAACATAAATGAAATTGCTTTTATCTTTTGTTCACAACAACATTTATTCTAAGAAAGTTAAACTGCACAAGCAAACATGTACAAATGTTAGATCATCTGTTCATTAGAAAGGCAGAAGACATTACTGAAGACATAATGTGTGCCTTTTAGCAGAGTGAGACTCAGGAGGCAGACATGGAGGGGACTCTGATTGCCAGGCTGTCTTGTGTCATTGTGTTGGATCTCTTAACCTGACAACAGAAAATTCACATTTAGTGAATAAATAAATTACTCAAGTTATGCATCATTCAAATCCTTGAGGATTGTTGGCTAATTAGGAGTACAGTAATGTAAATTTGCCTTGTGTCAGGTCTAGAGGACCAGTACAATAACATAATTAAGTACTGAGTGTACTGGATTGTTGAGGCTGTTTGCTGCAATTCAATGAATACAAAATGTACACATCCACAGTGAAAACCTCCAGTGGTGAATTTCATATATACTGTAGGCATTGTATGGGATTTACCTAAATCAACATATCTCTCTAGAAATCAGTGTGCTATAATTCCATACTTAGGAGTTGATACACTGGTCATTCATCTGAATATAATTTTTTAGAAAAGATTTGGGTTAGCAACTCCCTACATCCCCACAAGCCGAGAGGAGCCCAACAAGTCAGACAAGTCAACAAGTCTTTTGCCAAAAGCCGACCTGCCCAAATACTGCCTGCCTTGTCCAAACGACATTGTACCAGTTATGCATTGCTGCTTTATGAATGATATCAGCAATTGATACTGTTCAGTGGAATTTGTATGGTAACATTCTGTGGAAATGCTTACTCACTTGAAGTGCTGTACTGCCTACAATTATTATTGTGCCCTAGTGCATTAATTTTATGTGATCTGAGATTTAATTTGTAGAATGGGATACATTTCTTCTACATTTTCTAATATCATATACAGTAGTATATTTTAGCTAGTGTGATATCTGCCCTACGTCATATGCTGTACTGTAGGTGTCCTGCAAACCATGCTGGTGTTAATGCACATTAGATCTCAATACAAAGAACAATTTGAATTTTATGTTTAATCATTAAAATAATATAATTGCATTTTGCAGTCACAGTGTCATGTCCCCTACTAACCTTATTGAATTCAAAGACTTTTATTCACAATACCAGACTTTTTGTGAAGCTGTTTTATTTTGCCTAGTTGTGCCTACTGTACAAATATATGTCTAAGATCATTTTGTGTGATTCTAAGATAATTTTATTATTATTTCTTTCAATTTAAATATATATAAAAGATGTATGTAAACCAGTAATGAGCACAACAGCATAGATCAAGTATTGTTTTCTGCTGTTTTTTTATATATTTACATTTGTCCATTGGGAATTTTTGATGCCTCATGATACTACTATCAGTCAGTGTATCTGTAGTCAGATTAAACATCAATAGTGGTTAAGTTACAACTGGGACAGCTTTATTTCAATGCATTCACGACACAAAATTTATAAACAGTGCTTATGTATTTGCCTTAATGATTCTGCAAGTTACAATGGCACAGTTTCAGGAATGTAGAGCTGAAGGCCTGAGGCAAAGTACCTTTGAAGGGCTGTGCAGACACACAGAGAAAAGGGGTAGTCTGTGGCTGCAGGCATCAAGCTGAACCTGACCTTGTTCCGGGTTCCTGCAAATGGCTTTTAAACCAGAGAGCAATTTTGAAATTGATATGTTTACATATAGCACAATTATTTATCAAACTGAGTCCTGCAGGTATGAAAATTATGTGGCTTGATTCTGAATTCCCCTAAACATTGCCAAGGACAAATGAGTTGGAGCTGAAAGAAAACTTTTACACTCTTCTTTCAGAAGAAAAATCCCCAGTGTACACCGATTGTGATGTGAGTGCACTCTTAGTCTTTTCTGGATCTTGTTAATGAATGACCATTTTAGGAATCTATAGCTATACATAGAATAATCAGTGCAGTGGTAACTTCTTTTGTATTTGTACAGTATATCTGTACACACTGCTCTGATTTAACTGCCTAAATTGCAGCTTCCAACCCTTTCTAAAACATTATATACAGTAGTACTATTTTTATAGGCATGATCTATCAACAAATATTAGTTTTGTTTCTAGACTGGTTACTTTCCTCACTGTTTATAGAACTGTTACAGTAGTATTATGATGTACAAAACATGTGGTTATTTACAGAAAAAATAAAACAACCTGATTAATAGACTTGTAATGGTGTAGCAATCAAATGTAGAGCTTTTCATGTTTCCATTTGGAGGGGTGGTATCAATCACAGCTCTGATCCTGTCATAAATACCAATCTTAATACCATAACCTTACTTATAAAGGACACCCAAAATATGGTGCGATTACTCCATTAGAGCTTGTGCATATTGAGTGAGAGGTATTGATTTGATGATGACTGTGACCCTCAGTTTATGTGGTTGGTAAGGTGATCTGAAATGTTGCTCGAACATAGCACCCAAAATGTAGTCCACTCTGTCTTTTAGCTGTTAAACTGGTTTTTAATAACAGGTGAGTGCATATGCTAGCTGCAGAACTTTGCATACAGTACCTAAAACAACACTGATTGTAATTTCTAATGGTTATGCAAATATCTTTTGAGCCTCTTAGTTTGGGCATTTTGTTTAAGTACTATATTTCCTGTATGAATGTTCACATATATATAGAGTGAGAAACAAGTAAAGATAAATTCCATGTACTGGCTGTAGGACACTCACCTCACCACTGGCTGGTGAGGGAGAGAGCATAAAAAAGCCGGGCTGAAATAGTTCAGTTGGGAGAGCATTAGACTGAAGATCTAAAGGTCCCTGGTTCGATCCAGGGTTTTGGCAAAGGGGCACTCATTTGGGGTGGAGCGGTGACACCGTGGCTAAGGATCTGTGCCTGTGGCTGGAAGGTTGCTGGTTCAAATCCCGCAGCTGGCAGAGGAATCCTACTCCGTTGGGCTCCTGAGCAAGGCCCTTAACCCCAACTGCTCCAGGGGTGCTGTATAAATGGCTGACCCTGCGCTCTAACCCCCAGCTTCTCTCCCTGTCTGTGTGTCTCATGGAGAGCAAGCTGGGGTATGCGAAAAGACGAATTCCTAGTACAAGAAATTGTATATGGCTTATAAAGTGATCTTATAAATAATTACTACTGTTAAGACTTGCTGAGATACTGTACATTCTAAGGTTTTTAAAGAGCTTTAATATGTCCAAATTATGACCATCTCATGTACTAAGTAAAAGTAATGTGCATCAACATATACTGTATCTCTCATCCTCAAAACTGGCTCCAAAAGAAATTTACACCAGACTTTAGTATAGGACAATGCTCAAGCTCCAGGTTTTCTTATGGCATGACTGCAGCCTTGCTTTTAATATGAGAGCTACTGATTCAGGCACCCTTACTCTGTCTAAAATTAGGCTCCATACAATGTGCAATAGATTGCTGTAGTGTGCACGATCATACAGGGGCAATATCCATGTCATAATAACTTTAGATTTCACATTAATTCCAATCATGAAAATACCACCTTGAGTGAGTTGAAAAAGTATGAGTTACCGATGTGATGGATTTAAGCAGCATGATAGAAAAAACAAATAACAAAGCTATTTGTGCATTGTATTTGAATACACTAAGAAAAAGAACAAGTAAAGGTTTATTCCATGCTGAAAAGAAGAAAAGAAACACAATGTTTCGGCTACAGAGTCTCATTTATCTATGGATTCAATCTTTATTTGTTTCTTTGCAGCCTACACACCCTGATGCAGCTACCCACTTGAAATAAGAAAAAGGAGTTGCAACTATAACAGATCACTGAATCTAAAATATCTCAAATCAAGTAGTGCAATTGTTTTAAACTTATACAATTCAGTTAGACTATCAGCATGAAAAGGCATTAGTGGTATTATTATCTCACTAAACTAAATATATATTTAAATATTCTAAAACCTTCCTATTTTCAAATATTTAAACATAGTCTGGTTCATTTTAATTAAGTTTACTATGCAATTTGCGCCAACTAAATAAGAGCATTTGGCTGCCTATTGTGCACTTGATACAAATAATGCATCAACTTTAGTCTCTAATATTATAAGACATTGGTTTCAGGCTAATTTAACAATGATTTGGAAGTATTTTAATACTCTATTCAATACGGTATACTATAAGATTTGAATACAGTATTCTTAAACATCAGTATTCACATACTCACACAAAGAGAAGCACCTTTGAATAGAAGAAATCAACATTCCAAACTGTGTGTTGAGTGTGAAATATAATGAAGAAAATTTACATTTGTTATAATATAAAAATAAACTAAAACTTTACTGCTACCTGATCACTACGCAGGAGTGTCAAATTAGAGTCACAAAGTGTACGAGCAATGTTTGATGTTTCTCTTCTGTTTTGTTCAACAAAACATAAGCCTATACAAAAAAGAAAATAAAAGGTAAAGTTTTTGTATGCAATATCAAGTAAAAATATATTAGAACTGTATTTAATTTTCATACAAATTAAGAATTAATGTCCAGTGCTTTGATCTTAAGCTTTCTGTTTATACCTTATAAGACATTTCATATTGCTTTTAATTGCTGTCTGATTGTTTTTTTCCTGAATGAAGCTAATTTTCAATAATGTATGTTTTTTGTCATTAAAGCATATTGAGAAGGAGCAGAACGTCCTGAGGCAAAAAGTAATTAAAGCGTTAAAAAAATCAATAAAATTAAGCCTAAATATATAAATATATATGTTTATCCTAGATCATACAGGAAAAAAAGTCTTAAATTCAAACTAAACAGCTGAACTCCATAAACAATCCCATATTAAATTTCCATTATATACAGTAAAGAGCCTTACAGACATTACATTGTACACCAAAGAAATCCAACATTCCTGCTGTAAATGAAGTTTGGTATTACAAAATTTTGTTTTTCAGCTGAAATAAAAAAAATACAAATGGAATGAATAATGCAGTTCTTAGTGTATGAAGGTATTTAAATAATCTTGTTACCTTTTTTGTACACCCTCTAGTGCCTTCAGAGACTGACAGAGCTGGTTTCCAATGGATATTTTTCACAACAGTGTTTTTTTTTTCAGTGCTCTTTAAAGCCCATTAAGCTCTAATTGCGTTCATTGGTGCTGAATGACAATTTCAGCAAAGTATTGCGGTTAGTGTAATATCATGCAAAAGTAAATAACTAGTTGCAATTCAGCCACATTATAAATCATTTTTGCTGTCTTTGTTTACTGTAGCAATTAGTTCTTATACTACCGAGCATGTTGCTAACAGCATATAATAATACTAAGCATGAATTTAGTTTGCTATATTAGCTCGTTAGTATCATCATCTACATATGGCATGCAGTAAATATGTGTCCTATGTAATTTGCAAATTACAGCAGTAATTAGTGAGGCATATCAAAATAAAACAAGTATGTGATGCCTGTTCTCTTAACTAGTACTGCTACATGAGTCAGGTAAGACAAAAAAACACTCTGTACTTAAAAAATAATAGTTCATTTATCAATTATTGAAAAACTGGTAATTCTTTGATTTAACTTGGAACCTATCTTGGAAGCATAGGGGCAAAAGATAAGACTACACCCATGGGCAATGCTGGTTGTGCATGCATGTGCACACATACTGTACTGTACACCAAAATGCATACAAGCACATAGGGATATTACGGACACATGAATTGTTCTGATCTGCACTTCTGTTTCTGAGCATGTCTAGATCAAACTATCCAGACAGAAATGCAGACAATTGCTGAACCTAACACTCTGGATTCTTTTAAGAAGAAGCTACAGTAGATGAGATGCTTGGATCACTTATCAATTAGCAAACAAATAAGACTTACTGTAAGACTATTGGAAAAATAGGATCCTCTCATTTGCAATCATTCTTATTCCCCTGGAAAGTGGGAGAAAACTGGATCACATGACAAAAACATGGTTAACCATGCAAACTTAACAGCAAGTTACATAATTAATATATAAGTTAACCTCTGTTTTAAAATTAATAAGCAATAAAAGTAAAGTAAAATAAAAATGGGGCTTTTATTCATATTGACAACCTTGTTTCAAATTCATTTTCACTTGCCGCATACTGTTGACCTTGTTTGTTCCTTTGGTTTTTGTGACTGTTATACAGTATGTGATGTGTATAAAAATGTCCAGAAAGTCATCTCTGATTCACTTGCTTTTGAATATAGCTGGAATCTCAGTATCTTGCATAGCTTGTTTTATCTTGCTGGATTAAGGGCAATAGCAATCTGCTTGCAATGATTATATTGACAGCAGTTTAACTGACCAGTGGCTCTGCTATCCCAAAGTCTAATTGATATGTAAGAACTATCAGGCCCTGTTATCTGTCTTATGGAAAATAAATGGATTGGAGAATATTTATTCCATGCTTTGACTACGAAATGACCTCAGAATGTAAGTTTTACTAACTCAATCAATGAATTTAGTAAAGATGTATTTGAGAGGGGGTATTTAGGGATTAGCCACATAGTTTAGAAATGAAATGGGAGACATTCTGACAAATCTATCAGGAGGAAGATCAACAACTTAATGTTTAAACCAATCATCTTGAGTATATATTTGAACTTGGATATGCAGATGTAGTGTGCAAGTCCCAAAGGTTCAAAAATACACTCAAAGGATCAACAGCCCCGTAGATGGCTAAATTACTCAGAAAGCCAGGGAATTTATCAAACATGAATTTCAAAAAGGATTCTAGCCTCCAGGAAAAATAGAAGTGCCCATTAATGTACATACAAAATAAATGCTGCCTGCAAGCTTTAACTATTTATTTTTTGACACGCAATCAGCTAAAGAGTCCTTAAATTTGCATAGCATGATAAATACCATCAAGACCTTAATGGAAAAGATCTCAGACTGTGAAAATAAAATGTAAATAAAAAATCAAGTGGGGAAAAAGAAAATGCACAATAGCATTCCTACAGACTGTTACGTTGACCAAATCTACTGTATATTTCTGAAAGCGTTTTTGTTTGTAAGTTTCTCAGCTTTTTTAATACTTTCACATCAAAAGTTAATACTTCTTCACAATGTTTTATTGAAACATGTCTAGGTTGCATATTGCCAGTTTATAGAGGGTTTTGCATGTTTTTCCCACATTTTGTTGGTCCACTAAAATGACAGAGCATTTAAAGTTGTAGTCAAAAAGCTATAAACCTAGTGGGCCTGATTTTCCGAAAGGAATTTTGACATGAAAATTCAATTAACACACGCAAACCAATTTCAAAACTGTTGGTTTCCACTTGTACTTATTGATTTCCTAAGTCTCTGTCTCTGTGTGTGTTGGTGTGTGTATGCCTCTGTGTATTTGATATCAACCACAGTCTATTTTGAAATGAAATGAAAAAAGTGTTAGAAACTTGCATTTAAAACCAATAGTCAATTATAATTAAATAATTATAAATGGAACACGCATTTAAAATGAACCAAGTGTGTTAACATTTTTCAATTTTAGGAATAAGTTTAAGTGCTTTAACCGGTGATATGGCACTTTTCTTAACATACTGAAAATGTTATCTTCACTTGTAATTCATTTCTATTTTAAATCTCACTCATGCCTATTTTGGCCTTGCTCTGGATTTATAAATCTGTTTCAGTCTCTTAAAAACATAACTTTTGCAAGGAAATGTACAGATTAGTATTTCTGCGAGTAACAGAATATACAGAAGAGATTTATGAAATGCAAATCTTATTTGCTTAAGAAAGCAGAAAACTGCTTGTTTCTCATTGAAAAGGGGGATACATCTTTGGGAGCTCTACCTTTGCACTATACCCTTTTTTCCAATAAGGGTTAAAATAATATTGGTACAAAATAAAACCTTTGAATAATTTATGAATCAGGCAGGGTGATGTTGCAAGTACAGAGTTAAATAAAGGAATACATTCTTAGTGTAAGTAAAATTAAAGATGTAACACTTCTGAATTGTCAAGATGTGGCTTAACTTGGAACAGACATTAGGCTAATTTGCAGTACATTAAAGCCAGGTTATTAAGCTCGCAAATATAGTTTTTAGTGCAGCTGTATTCCTGGAAGTCACTCTTCCTCAGAACTATTTAATAAAATTCATAAATCAATAGTATAACTATATCAAAGTAAAATGTAATCCTCTTGAAAATGATCAACAGGGAAATCCATTTTACCTTAATTAAGATTTTATCAATATGCATGCATATATATATAGCAAAATCCTTTTGTCTGTCTTGTTATTTTGTTGTTATTTTAGTCTTTTTGTTATCACATAGATGCTTTAACTTCACTAAGACTCAAATTTGTTTCTTCACTAGACTCCTGTAACACAGAAAATGTAGAAGCAGCAGGAAATATGTGAGACACAACCTTAGCTCTCTTACAGCAGCTTGTCATGGGCCTCATACCTGTAATGAAGCACAGTGCCAGGAGGCAACCCCCCATTATGTATTTGATGGATAGTCTTTGGATAGCACTGTCATCTTGACCGTAATATAAGACACAGTTTATTTCTTCAAACAAACAAACAAAAAAGTAATCTGTGATAAATCAAATAAGGGAATCACTACTACGAAAATTTCATAACCACTTATCAAAGAGAGGAGGGACTGCTTTTTACATTCTCATTCATTCTCCTCAATGTGCCACTCGTGGGATGGTTTCTGGCATACCATTGAGGCTTGTATTATTTTAGGTGTTCAACCTCTTTGGAAAACTATTTAACAACAGAGTTCTGTACTAGATGGATGTTCCTGAAAATAATGTACTGTCCCACAGTACAATTAATTGTTTTGGTAGCCTCTATTCATCACATTGTAAGCTAGTAACATTCTGAAAATTATAAAAACTTGGGTGTATGAGGTTTATTCAATTCATCTGTGAAAGCTAGTATCTAGAAGTCAGTAGAAACAGAATACAAAACTACAACTTTTACTTATCTTCTTTAAGGATCTGTTTAACATATGCTTTACTACAGAGACACTTGTAATTTTATAGGATGATGTTTTTGCAATGAATGATATCAGGGAAAGGTAAAAAGAAGGCTAGTTAGTGAAGTTAATGCATAATTGATTTTAAGAATGTGAGTCCAGTTCCTTGTGCGATCACTTTTTAATGGTTGCTAGACGTAAGAAACACCAGGATTTGCTGATCGCCACAAGTTGAGAATGCTGGTTCCAGCTGTAAGGACTGCAGACAAATCATGTGGTTGTCATGGATTCACCGACGAGCAGCATTTGATGGATGGTTCATTTTTATGCCCATTAATGCCATGATTTGTTTACAGATGCACTCCAGGCCTGCATTTTTGAGAAGTTGCACAGCGGTAGCAGAGAAGCAATGATTTGTGTACCTGTGGCTCAGATTAGCTTCAGTACTGATATTGGACATCATATTTCCCAAGGTATTTTTCCTGAAGGTTTAAGTGAATACTAGATGTCATACGAATCAGCTATATGGAGAAGTATGCTTTTCTTGTCACTGAAATGTGAGAGCAAGTCAAGAATATTGCTAGTAATAAAATCTTACTAGTCTGCCAATCAGAGCTCACTTATCGTTCATTTCAAATGCATAACTAATTTATAATTTTCTCCTTTATATAAATAAGCAAATGTAATTCAAGTTAAAAGACATTAAAATCTTTAAAGCTTTGACGATATGCCAGACTTCTTTTCAAAGACTAAGGAACAAACATGCTTCACTTGTTTAAGGGCTAACATGCTGTGCATTGCAGACTTCAGTAGTGAGAATGCGAAACACAGCAATAACATTGACTCACTCAGCTAGTCACTGAAGAATTTTATCTTCGTATTTTATATTTACACCCTTTTCACTTTAGGGTTTATTATTGGAATGCGCATGCTATAATAAGGACCTATAAAAATTAAATTCCTCACCATGAAAACTGAAGAAAGATGTCAATGAGCCTACATTTACTGGATGATGTTTTTTGTATTAGATCTTATATTAGAAGAATCAAAAAGAGGGTTTGTATGAGGAGTTAATAACAAGTCAGAGGAGAAAACAATCACAATGCAAACAAGGTAGGAGTTTATGTTTAAAGCTGATAGGGACACTTTGCCCAAGAAACATCTAGCAATGTAAGGGGTACATACAGGAGAATGCCTAGGAACACCTGGTGCAATGGCATCCTACAGGAGTTTCAAATGAACGCTGGAACAGCATGGACCACAGAGCAAGACCATTGAGATGGAGAGCTTGCCATTGAAAGATGAGCTGCCTCATGGGATTCCTTGCAGCTGATGAAGTGCTTGATGCTTCTGTTTACGGTAAAATTGTTAAATAAATATATTTAATCAAGGGACATCATTGTGAATTGCTACAGAATGCTTCTGCTCACTTTATTTTCCTAATATAAAAATGGTCTCTCACAGGGTATGAATGAAACCTACTGCCATAATTAAGAATTAAGTCCATGGCACCAATCATTCAGAATTCATTGAAATTTTCTTTTTTCTAGGATTCTCCTTTATTTTTAATAGTATAAAAATGATTAATCAAGATACAGTTTGCACACAGTGACATTGATAGAAGCTACATTTACTCATTGTTATTGTGTCTTCAGCCAATATATTAAAAACATTTGTATGTGATGTAAGAGACTATTACCAAATGTTACATTTTAGTTCATCACACAAGAGGAGTGCTTATTGTAAGCAGAAAACATGCACATCTCTTTTATTAGGGTTTGAATGCTCCAAGGCTTTGCATAATTAAGTAAAAGGTGAATGTTGTTGGTGGTGAATGCACTACCAGGTCAAATCAAACTAATACTGGATGTATGGATTTATTAATAATGCGGTTTTATGTCTTATAGCACTTCGTGTTTATGTTGTAGTAAATTCCACAAGTTTACTCTTATATTGTCTACTACAATATTTTCTATAGTCACTAGAAGGCAATTATTGTAACCTTTTCTTGTCTGAGAGATACTGATTGGAAGAGAAAAACAAAAAAAGTGACAAATTTGAATCCATCCCATGAGAATATACTAGAAATGCTTGCATCAATGAAAGCAACACATGCTGAAAATTGATCAGCTACCTTCTCTCCCAAGGCTATCAAGTCAATCACAGGCAAGACATGGCATTTTGTTTTTAAATATCATTTAAGTTCCATAAAATACGTGGCATTATTTCAGGATTTTCATACATTTTTTAAACACATGTACTGTATCTGTATCAACTGATGAAAAATTAGCTACGGATTTAAAATAATAAACAGGCTAGACGGGACCAATGGACTCCTCTTGTTTAAATAATTTTCTATGTTCGAATGTAAAAATACTGTAAATACAACAATCAATAAAATAAATAAAAATTGGTTAAAATATAAAAGTTCTGAGACAGACATGAGGCATAATATTTTTTTATCTAAACCTATATCACACCTGCCCCATTCTCTACTTCTATTTAGGATGAAAAACTTATAACTTATAAATAATAAAAATACATTCTTCAATCTATATAGTGTCTACATATTTATTTACATTTACTGTACAGTAAAATACCTGTATATAACCCCTGAAAATATGTTTTAACCAGTATCCTTAAGTCACTGACTTTATAGTCATATCCAGTTGTAATCCTTCTGGAATTAGTAAGACTAAAACTTTAGGTCCTGTCATGACTTTCCTCTTTCCAAAACCCAAGTAACTGAGCAAAATTAAGTGGAGCTGGATTGATTGATTCTGCAAGTTTGCTAAAACACGTGTTTTTCTCACTGTGCCTAGTCATTCATGGATCCTTCTAAGCAATGACTGTCAATTGCACCAAATTAGTGCCATTTCAGGGTAGATTGTGAACAATTACTTGTGATGTACAGTGGGAAGCTGATCTGTATTCCTAAGAGAGAGGAGGCCCAAGGGATTCTGTGCAGGCTGCTTGTTTTACACACACACAGACACCAGGGCAGATGCAAGGCCACATACCTGTATTCCCTGTGCACAATACCAGGGTGGAGTTGTTTTTATTTTTATTTTTTATTTTTCCTTGCATTTACCTTATTAGTACTACTGTAGTACATAATTATTACTTTTATGTTTCTTAATTCTCCTGTATCATCCATGCCACTTCATAGTGTAGATTCATATAAAAACCTAACCTTAGACAGGTGTAATGGTTATTACTAGTTTCTCTCTTGTTCACAGACCCATAAACATCTATTTCAATTTGACCATTTTTTGCACGCAGTGCTACTACATTAAAATTCTAGATCAGTAAAATTCATCAGCTCAGTTCACAACCAAAGGAAAAACCCCCAAAATGGATGAAATGAAATTCCTCACAATATGCAACAAAACCAAATTAAAACAAAATAAAACATTCTTTCTGGGTCAAACTGTACCCTGTAGATGATTTTGAGGCTTTATTTCAGTTTATTCACTGTAGGTAAGAATGAGTATGCCCCACAAAATATCTTCCTGGACACCCAGATTCTTTTTCTAGAGACATTTCCAGATGTTTTGTTAAAATAAAACATGATTAAAATAATGCTTATGAAAAAATGCAGCAATGCAATTAATTGCACAATTCTGAATTAATTTTTGGTAACTTCAAATGAACAAGAGAGCTGAAAACTAGAGTAAACGTCCACAGTTCTTACAATTATTTGGTATGTATGGTGATGAACATCTGTTCTATTATTTAGG
Organism: Lepisosteus oculatus; assembly: GCF_040954835.1. Classification (NCBI taxonomy): domain Eukaryota; kingdom Metazoa; phylum Chordata; class Actinopteri; order Semionotiformes; family Lepisosteidae; genus Lepisosteus; species Lepisosteus oculatus. Next base: position 25,845,007 of record NC_090699.1, on the reverse strand, counting down.
CCTAATGCTTTGACATCAGAATGACATCAATCATTATTAGTGTTATCCGTATTACTCATCTTTGGATAAGTAAGCAGGTACTGTAAAGAAAACTCTCCACAGCTCATAAATAAAGGTACATTACACATGCTTTTTTGTGTAATGAGGAAGGCTCAGAATATGAAATCAAAGATTGGAAAGAGAAAAGACACTTCCATCTTATTATTATATGAGAGATAAACCTCAGCTATAGTTATGTTATTGAAAAACACAAAATACAAACCTCCTAACAGCATGGTATGGCTTAAATGTACAAATCCTTCTAATAAGATAAAATATATAGGACATTTTGGTGAATAAGTAATAGTACAGCGTATGCACATTTTCCCAGATGTGCAGGCAGTATACAGTATTTCATAGTACATACTGTACATAACCATGTGGTTACAGCTCATGACAAGAGAGCAAGACAAGCCAAACTCAACTAAACCACAGTATGATGGCCCTAATCTTGCAATCAGTCTCTTCACTTCCTAGAGATTAAATCCACCCAGCTTTACATTTTCGCTAAGAGGAAATTCTTTGGAAAATTAGACACATCCTTTTAGCTGGGATATCCTGGATTAATTATGTGTTTAAGAATGAACTTGATACTGGATACAACAGAAACTATTGTCCCTCCAAAGCACAATAACTTTACAAGTTAAAATATAATTTCAATGTGTAACCAGTCTTAATACCGTATTAAACAATTAAACAATTCCAAATATTGGAACAAATACAACAATCTTCAAGTGTGTACACTACTCTACAAATACAACTATATTCAGGGAAATGTAGTTGATATTCCCATATACTGTACAATGCTAGTTACTTTTGTATATGCCAAACACAGTGGGCACAAATATACATACAGTTAATAAATATTTTCATGGTTGATTATGGTATAGAAATAAATGTTAACATTTTTGACAACAGAACAACAGCATTTCTATAACTAGTCATTCTCCTTACAGTATATAAAGTAAAGCTTTTGTTCTCATTGCAATGCATGTATATTAAAGCCAAAGAAAGTATATTCAGGTCTTTTTTGCACCTAATGAGAGCTGACAGAGCTGAAGTGACCCTTCTCCAGGAGCAGATATTCGAGACTGGTCATATTTTCATGAGAAACCACAAATAGTACATGTAAGTCTATACCACTCTGTTTTTGCTCACGACACTCTTTATGTTGATTTGTTTATAGATACATGCATGTGCATATACTAAAAGTGGCGTCCTTCTTCAATACTCTTCCAAGTATTGTTAAATTTTCCAATCATGTCTTTCCCTTCCTCTTCATTTTTCTTTCCTAATTACTTTGTCTTCTGATAAAGGCCTAGCTCAGGGATCATCAAAGGTCCTTGAAACAATGAAGAATATATAGCAATTACCAAGACTTTCATCTGCAAGGAATAGATTAAAAACCACTGCACTGTAGCAACTCCAGAGATGAAAACCCTGGCTAGTCTGCACATATTAATAAATATTAGCTCACATGCTATTTATTACTGGTTTTAAATGATAGCGAAATGAAAACTATACCTCTGGCTATTTTCAGTGAGATTAATTTATACTCAGCAAATGATTATAAAATCAAATGAATTATGTATAACAATGCTGCTTGATTATGGCCTTTGGTGTGAGTCATATTTGGTCACATTTTAAAACAAAACAATAAAATGATTGTCCTATGTTTTCACAAGGTTAAAGTTATGGGAGTCAGCTCTGAATCAATTTGGGAAAGATAACATATTAAAAACTTAAGCATATAGTGAGAAACAATTACAGAAAAAATGTTTTCACAGACATGCCAAATCTTATCTAAACATCATGATGGTCATTTTTTTTTCAAAGTAATCTCATTAGTAAAATGTAAAAGAGAATAAAATAGCACACATTTTTAAGAACTAATAAAAAAAGGCTTATTATACCGTATGTCTATTTCCTATTGATCTTTTTTCAGGTGTTTAACAATTCTATGCATTTGTATTGCATTCTATTGCATTTATTTGTAATGAATGTTTACACAATTGTATACAAAGAGTCAGAAGACAAACAAAGCCTAATAAAGCAAAAGCAGAAGCAGTCTTTATTGGCATTTTTGTTTTAAAATGCTTGGTTTGGGGAATGACTGCCAAGCCATAAGGCCGATAAACCAAAAGGATGCTGAAGTGATGGTGTCTTGGGGTAGTGGATGGGTATGAAAGCAATCAACACTGGAATATAGTAAACTAGAGGCCCAGATTTAAATCCCAGAGCCAGTGACTGATGGGACTGATGGGTGTTTTTCTCTTTAACTTTAGTTAGAAACTCCAATTAAAGTAAACCTGTACTGTATATATACAGTATATATTCTATTCTTACTATTTCATCATAGTGGAGCCATTATACTATTTGGAGAAGGAAGCTCCCCTATTATTATTCATACTCACAACTTAGAAAAAAAAGGATAATGGCATCAGCTTTAATGAACAAGCGTGTTCACAGTAATGTGTGCACAGTGTGAACTTCCATTAGAGCCATTAGCGATTAAAATGGCAATAATCAGTACAGAATTCTTTTCGAGGTTAAATAGTGGTGAAATCCACTATGAACTGTTCTTAATTGTAATTATGTTGGAGAACAACTTGCACTGTTTGACAGCGACTTTTTAAAAATCTATTCTTTGATTTATTAGCTAAATTTGACCTGGCTTGTTAAACATAAATAAACTATGAATTGCATTACAGTACCTCCTTTAATATTCATATAATAGAAGATGCAGTTTAACACATGCTTACTTATATGTTCAAGAGGTCTTTCTAATCCTGAAAGAATTTGTTTATATAATATTATTTTAGTTGTTTCCATAGGTTAATTTCAGACTATACGGTATACAATATCTCCTTATTATTGTGATTATTCTAATGCATGCCAGAGTCTTCATTTGAGGTTATTAAGGAAGGGGTGAGGGATATGTCATCACTGCAAAAATTCTGATAGTACTATACTGTGGCTTGTGTTAGAAATTCTATAGACTACCTTGCACAATTACAGCTGATAGAGCTTTACCATTTGGTACCAGTCACACATTCCAACTTTGACACATCTTTGATGACAGACCATCTACAGGGAAATGTAGAATCAAGAGCCATAAGACACTGGGTTACAGTTCATAAGAATTTGCAATTTAAGTATCTCATGACTGCAAAAGAGATGCAGATGAATTGTGAAGCATATCATCCAGTTGTTAGGTTTGCATGTAGGTTAATCAAGTGACAAACGGTCGGCAGAGCAAAGTGTAAAACACAATTACCTAGTGCTTCCTTTAGAGAGGTTAGAAATATATATATGAACAGTGAAATATAATGTAATAGAGCACTTCTACATATGCTCCTTTCTGAACGCAATGTAATGAGTTCCTTGATTTGACAGAAGACCCGAGCCATGCAACATTATTTTACTGCCCTTTGACCTGCATGGAAAAGAAGAATTACAGAAATCTTTAGGATCACCAAAAAAAAATATGTTTTCATTAAAAAATAAATCAATACAAAAATTCAGGAAATGGTCATATATTTTTTTAAAAAGTATTCACCATGAAAGTTCGTGTGATAAAGTTGAAGTCTAATTATAGGATTAAGGATTAGTTATAACATTCTCTAAATTTAAAGGTGCTATAACACAGTCAAGGCTGAATATTATTTCCTATTAACTTACAAGTCAGTTAGTTCACCTGACACATTTGAGATGTTTTCTCTGTTTATAATTTGATACTACTTATTTCTGAAAGGATTCTGAAGTTAGAAATTGAAAGTGTGAAAGTAACATGTTTAAAGTAATTCAAGTAGGTATTCAAGTAGGTAGCTGCGTCAGCATGCATAGGCTGCAAAGAAACAAGTAAAGGTTCATTCCATGCTGGAAAGAGAAGAGACACAACATTTCGGCTGTGGACCCTGAATACCTGAGGAAGGCTCCACAGCTTAAATGTTGTGTCTCTTTTCTTCTTAGCTTGGAATATACAGTACCTTTACCTGTTCCGTGTTTAAAGTAAGTTTTGATTGCAATCAAATGACTGTGTATAGCATATGCTCCACATCAATAATTTACAAGGTACATAATTACTACGGGCAATGTATGGCTCTGTCAAAAAGGTTTTATCAAACACCATGACCTTGAAACCATTTGAAAGTAGTTCCATTAGTAATTGAATGTATAGTAATGCACAGCAAAAAATAAAGCACCTTTGCAGTCTATTATTCATTTCCTTTTCTATTGTGCTGCTAAAACAATTTATATCTGAGACCTACAGTATGCAGTTGAAATATTTACCATCTATGGATACAAATCCCACTCTCATATAAACCGAAAGAGCAAATGTAAAATTATTGTGAAACCATGGGTTGGCAGGAGGTAGGGGGACTGATAATAAATGAAACAGGACAACACTGTATTTGGAGTGACGAACAACAAAATATCTAGAGTTAGCCAAACACAAATAAAGGACATATTTCTTTCCCTTTAGAAAGATTGCACTGAGATAAGATCAGCATAACTAACAACGTCCTATGTTGTGAACTGCATCCTGCGCTACAGACAACTAAAATGAGTTACATTCCAATAAAATGCGTGTGGCTTTTGAAGATCCTGGTGGCGCCTGCATTTTTGAGCAGTAGTTAATATCCCTGATCTAATCCACTTACTGCCTAAAATCTACAGTTCTGGGTATTTAGCAACACACTTTGCCCCCTCCAAAGCTGATTCCTCTGGTGGGCAGACTCTGAGACATTATGGAGCTTGAGAGTATGCTTCTGGGACATGCAGCATTTCAAATGTATATGTTTGCTTGCTAATCTGCATCCATTCAGTTCTGTTATGTAAGCTGTTTAGGTTCAATGGTGTTCTACTAGCATAGCTTATTGGGGACTGCAATTTCTCCAGGGTGCAAGCCAAGCTCTACATCAAAACCTGATTGAGCAGAAAATATGTGCTAATGTTCACAGCAGTACTCTATTATATTATAAGTATGCTTGTAAATATTCACTGCGTGTTATTACGCCATTTGAACCAGGAATATTGTTTGGGTTAAAGGTCAGCCCTAATGCTCTCTCTGGAGACTGTAGTTTTGAATATAACCAAATGGGATAATGGCCGGGAATACCCAGAGGGGGCAATGTAGCACATCGTAAAGAATTGCACTGTGTGTTTTAAGTTTTCAGGACAACAAAGATGCCAAGGAGATAGCTCATAAGCAGTCATTATTAATGGAATGACAAGGCTAATGTTAAGCAGGATGTCTTAGCAGTAATAAATCTTGTCTCAGCCCCATTAGTAGTCCTTGCTACAGCAAATAGCAGGTTAGGTTATAACCTAACAAGACTGAATTTTATCCCTCCAATCTCTAATGTATTTTATAATGCTGTTAAATATCAAAAATAGCATCTGTCTAAGCCCCCTTGATCTGCAAGAAGTTTAAAAACTTGAATTTTAAATGCAATGACAGAGTTGATAGCAGTGTTTCTTTTTTAATTAAACAGGTAATCTTTGCTAGACATTGTTTATTTTAGACAAGTGTATTTGTTCTGTATTAGGCAGATGGAAAATAAAGGATTTCAAAAGCCAAGTCAGCATTTATTTTAATTTTAACAGGGAAATATGAAAAACCTGATTCTATGAACTCATACTTTAAGCCTGAGAGTTAATGCTCACTGGAAAGGTGGTATGTGTCAATTAAACAGAAGGAAATGGTTTGCTTCCTCTTTTTATTATAAGCAATGAAACAATCTCAACCAGATTTAAGTTTAAACTTGAATTGAAGTATTCTGATTGTACGTGGCTACTCATTATTTGTATTTCAAGAGAGGCTACAGGAATAAAAAAAATCAACAGATGAGCTTTTGTGGGGTTTCAACAATGCATGACTCTCTTTACATCCTTTTAAAACAATTAATGTACAAATTAAAAAAATGTTATTGTGTCTCATCTGCCATAAAATTCCTAGTGATAAATAATAGATGCTATTTTTAAGCAGGCGTCTCCATTAAGACAGCCCCATTATTTATTCATTCAGATTGGGTGGCACAGACACTGCTTTCAAATAATGGGGTTCTACATTTTCAATTTGGTCAATGCAGCAAATTCACTGTAGACTAATATTTTAATGCAATGAAAATATTTTTGTAATGCAGACCTTGATACAGAATGAACCTGAATATTGTATGTCTGATACAGGCTCTCTAGCCCAGAGGCCACCAATGCCTATGCTTTCTTGTAGACATCTCACATTAATTTAAATAAAGTAGTTGCTATTCTCTACTTCTCTGAGACCACCAGTGCAACAATACCTTAGGCTGGTTCTATCCTCTTAATTATCCCTAAGCTGTTCATTAATAAAAGGGGGCTCAGTGCTGTGATAACATAAAGAATACCTCTAGGCATGCCACCGTTAAATTTGTGGTTACACAATGCAAAAACAACAAAGTACTGGAATTCTAAAAAAAACCTTTTTATTCATAGTTGGGAATTTGAATTACATACTATATATACAGTACATTAATTTTAATTTCAATTGTTTTGTTTTAAATGAAGTTGCATTTGTTTGCTAAGCTACACAGAGATTCCCTGTAGGTTAGTGTAAGAACACAGTTAATGCACTGTTAACATTAGGGACATTTTATAATGATGTTCACATGAGTATTGTATGATCAAAAGGGTTTTCATGACAAAAGCCAATGGTTCCCCTTAGTACCTCCAAAATGAACAGTCTTTCTTTTTTTCTTTTATTTGAATACATTTTTTGTGGTTCCTGAAAGCCATAAATTGTCCCTCAAATTATGTTTCTCTTCATTGAAACAATATGTTCTTCCCACTAACATGATTTTAACACCTACCTTCTGTGCAACATGCCCCATTGTTTTCAGTACGTATATTTAAAGGAAGCTCTGGTTTATATTAAGAGAAGGAAGTTTATGTAATATGTTGGAAAACAATAGTAATACTAACACAGTGCCCTGTCCATGTCTGTCTGCTTTAATACATCGGTGTGTTATGAAGGGCTTTGTACAGCATCATACTCCAAATCCCTTTATGTAATAAGCTGTGGCTTTAGTTACAGGGAATACAGGTTGTGCTCCTCTTGTAAAAGGTCAAGCAGCACTTCCAAATAATAAATGTAAATAATAACCTAAGCGTGTAATATGCTACAGCCACTGAAAGTACTAGAGTGGTGTATTCACTTAATAATCCCAAACTAAAGCCTCTGAGCTCAGCTGGCTACTTTCATAACTTTAAACAAACACACATGCAATCCAGGCACAGATCCTACTGTACTGGATTTTACAGAATTACTGTTAACAGTAAATGTACTTCATAATTAGGTCAAAAATGAAAAGGCTACAACAAACTAACTGTGAATCTATATATATATATTCACAGAGATGTGACATAAGTAGTTCCCAGTATTTAAATAGGTCATTCCAGTAACATGATGAACATATTACCTTTAGGACAGGTAGAGGCCGGAAGGAACCTCTGCTGATAGCCTTGCTACAAAAAAGAGGTTAAAAAGGACAGATGGATTTTGAACAATGGGATATTATCAGAAGCTAGCAGGAAATCTCAAAGGCTGTCAATATTCAGTTGGTGACTCTTAGCAGTGATCATCTATTTCAAGAGATGGCATAAGAAAAAAAAAACTTTTGACATTTTTGTAATGTCTCCATTTCAAATTTTGTTTACAATAGTTTTTACTAAATTAAAAAGTCAGTGCCTATGTTGTCAAGTTTCTTGCTTTACCTCTATCAGGACCTTTCAGTATCTTCATTTAAAATTTTAAATGTAATTTAATAATTCATTGAATTAGCTCCTGACATCTGATTTTTAGGAACCTAAATACGTAAATTAATTAAAGAGCCTCTTCATTCCATTTTAAAATTGTATAGACACAAAAATAAAACTGTATATACATTTTACGTTTCTTTGTTTTAGTTAAATTGATTGAAAAAATTCATATCCAAAATAATATGTGGGACCCCACCTGCTGTTTTTTAAATGAAGAGAAGTATTTAATAAATTTATGTAAGAACGTAGGAATTTATCTTTGTGTATAATTATATCTAATACTGGGTTTTAATTTTTTTCTTTACACATTGCTATGTTGTGTCTTCTTTTTTTGTGACCTACTGTATATGATACTGTATCTGAATTATTTTATGCCTTATACATTAATATTGGTATGGTATATTGGAATACCAATATTGGTATTTCATATGAATCCAGTATATCAGTATAGCATTGTATATTTGTAACAATCCAGATGTTGTAGAATTCACTCTGAAAACTTTGTTTGCTGCTTATGTGTAATAGCAAAGAAGCCACAACAACACTGCTCCAGCTTGGATAGTATGAGGTCTTATCATGCCCTGATCTACCGTCTTCACAGGTTTTTTAATACGTTAACTTCAATTCAGTCTGCCCCTAGAATGACATATATGCTCTTTCTACTCCAGGGGTCCACTGCCATCCTGCAACTTCAGCCCTGCATACACCCTCAGGGTAAATTAACTTCATGTTAAGATGATAATGCCTGTGAACTGTGAAGTGGGATAACTGTCATGTCAATCCTTCTTTTAGATAGCATAGCTGGGATAGATCACTCATCTTCAGAGAATCACCTTGCCTTACTCAAGTGCACAGGAGCACTGCTGAGCACAGATAATTACAAGCCCAAAAACAAAAAGAGGAGCTCGGACAGAGCAGTTCAAAATCAGCTCTGAAAGAAGTTAATGGCGCTAGAGAATTTGCATATATATAAACTGTGCCTTACACTATTTGTAATTTACATGTTTTTTGAAAGCTCTGCTAATATACTGTGACACAAAATTAGTTAAACACAATTCATTCAATATTGTTTAATTTTACTCCTCATTTAACATGATTTTAAGCAAAATGATTACAGACCATGATAGCATTAATTTGAACAAGATGTCTCATATAAGATTCTGTCCATATTTAAAAATGAGTTATGCTGACTTACATACTGCACACATTTTTAACTATGGAAACTTGAAAACTAATAGCTTAATCATATTTTGACAACATCTACATATGTTATGCATTATTTATTAGAAGGATATAAAAATAACCTCAGAGTACATTATACTTCACTTTATAGTCATAGTTAACTGGTTAAAAATGTATCACATTTGTCTTTCAAGGACTTTTAGTTTTAGTTTACAAGATGTAAACAGAAATGCATATGTTACTGTACAGTATAATAATAATGATATGTAAAAACAATATATATAGCATCCGAACAAACTAAAGCACTATTAAAATTGCACACTGCTCTGAGACTGCCAAGAGCAGAATACAGTAAATATGGCTGTAAAACCAGCTATGAAGGTAAAATATTCAAAGGGGGTTATGCAATTTCAACTTACTCATCTCAGATGTGACCCAAATGTTTGCCTGTAGCTGACAGCAAGTTCAACACTGTAAGTACAATTTGGTTAACAAATAGCAAAGTATTTACAGTATGTTTTATAGCAAAAAAGCAAGCTCGGCCAGCCTACAGCACTTTAACATCTTTCTTTTAACTCATTAGTTTTACAAAGCACTAGAATTCTACATAAGGTTTCTCTATTACATTTATCACATGTGATATATCACATTTTAACCTAACGTTACAATTCAGCCCCTTTTTGATTTTCTTCTCTCACACATTATAATATATACTGTATTGTATTTGCTAGTTTTAGCTGAGCTTATTCTGTTCCCAATAGATAATACAGTAAGTGATGGAGAAGTCAGGATCCAAACAGCTCTTGTTTGAATTGTAAGAAAACACTTCTAAAAAAAATAGACCTCAGTTCTTTTCTGTAGGAAAGTGGGTATTTAAAAGTCTATTTGTTCTCTGTTGTCCTGAGGCCATTAATATTTTAAGGTAAACTCTCTAGACTAGTACATTTTAACAGAAACACTGCAAAAAACATTGTAAGTAAAATGTGACTTGCTATGTAAATTGTTTCACCTACAGAGATCTAGAAAGTTTAACCTAAGATGAACAATCCATGATCATTTTTTCATCTTTGGTTAGAAAACATATATAGAATGAAAATTAAAACACAAATAAATGTGTATGCATAAAAACAGTTATACATACAGTATATAGGCACATACTGTATAAGGTTGTACTATTTCTTCTGGGCTTTAAACCCTTTACATTTTGTAAGGTAAGGAACCATGGATTTAGTCCTTTTATACTTAAGCATGCTTTACAAAGGCATCCTGGTTTTTCTGTAATTTGATGCAATCGTCAGGATTTGCTTACAGAAAGGCAGCCTTGCCTTGAATAAGCATGGGGATTGAATTACCCTTCCACCTCTGGAGCGTGTGACCTCCCCAGCACAGGGTTAAAAAGCACTGGAGAGGAAGTGTGAGGACGCCAAGCTTTGAGTTCAGCCCTTCTTCATCAAGCGTTCAGAGAAAACTGCCTCAGACTCCAGCACTGCTTGCTGCAGAATATCAAATTGTTATATACCATAGTAATACACAAATATGACTACAGTGACGTGTAACAGCTTAAAGTAACTGCTGTAAATTCTAACAAATTCTTATTAAACAGTGACTGTCTTCATGATTCTCTACTGGCATTAATCATTTATTTTTTTAGTATTTATTTTCGCATGTTATTTCAATATTTTACTTGACGTTATACTGTACGTTTTGTCTTTCAGCATTAGTTTAAAATTATGTCAAAAGAAAAGAGCACAAGGTGAATTCTGTAAAAAGCAACACACACTTGCTTCATGATGTTTACACTCTTAGATGATAGCAAACCTTAATTTTGCTGAATGTCAATTACACTAACATCTTTTATTATCAGTGCCACCCCCTACACACCACCCCCCAGTCACCAACACACACACTATTTGGATTTCTGTTCATTTTCGGAACACAACGTCACCTTCTAAAAAATTCAGCCCCCTGTTAGACCTGTCTAGAGTCAAGGTCAGAGTTTGCACATGATGATGACAGCTAAATCTTTTAAATTTTTCATGAGTTGCTTAAAGGCATAAGCTCTTTTCTGCTAAAGTAAGGTCCCAATAAAATAAGATCGATTTTTCATCAAAGTAATTATGTCAAAATGTATGTATACACAGAGACAAATAATTATTGTGAAATAGTGTTTACTTGCATATACAGCTTATATAATGTGTGTTGTTTGTGTGTATACTTATGCAGTACACATATCACTGCATACAGTATCAGTCGCAGGGGGGGTTTACAAACAATGGTAAAGCATTACAAAGAAAGCATACTGTATGTAGATAGATAAGAATGTAATTCTGTGATGCACTTCTTGAATGTGGACAAAATTACTAACATACCCAAAATTACAACACCTCCCAAAGATCTCCATTTAAAAAACTATTTTTGAATATGTTGATAGTATTGTGATCACACAATCTGTATTACAGCTTCAACCGGAGTACTTGGCACCTTCTTATTGGCACTTGTTTCTTATTTACTGGAGTTACTGGAAATACAGCAATACACCCACAAACCCAAGAATACCCAGAGAAAACTAACTATTGCATACATTTCGGTGACCAATAAGGCCAAGAAGTCTAGTTGTCTAACTACTCACATTCTGCGAAGGCAATAAGATTTTGGCATTTTTCAGCCAAATACAGAATTGCTTTATTTATTATGATGTATAGTTTTTCAATATGCTGCTCAAAGAGTAGTAAATTTGGTACACTTACTACAATAGAAAGTTCCTGATGCAGATAACTTGGTTGTAAAAGTCACCTTCTATATTGTCTGTCATGCCTCACATCTGTAGCTGCCAAAACAACAGTCCAGACACAATTGCAGACATACAGTATGTATAGACATTAAATCAGTTGATTACCTAAACACTTGCTTAGGTGTTCAAAAAAATAGTTCAACAAATCATACAGTACGTATGAGACAATATCCTGCATGACAGTTTATTAAGAGTTAGCATGTCCAAAATAAAAGAAAAGAATAAAATTAAACTGCTTTGACCCAGTTCCCAACATTGGAAAGATAATTGACAGTTCACTTCTGGTGTGTCCAATGAGACATAAAGAATATTTTTTATTTAAAATGTGAAACCGAAAATAGTATGTGTGAAAACAAGTGTGAAAGAAGTTAAATCTCAGCAATGAAAAATTAAAAACTGAAATAATTTGATTCCATAAGTATTTTCCTGCCTTGCTATTTCTGGAAAGGGGTGAATACATTTGTAAGGAACTAGTGTAGCTGCTTTTTAGGTTTTGTAGCCTTGCACTGTTCACATTTGATATTTTCTGCAAGTTACTATAAACCCACAAAGTTCACAAGACACACTGACCCATTAGCAAGGTCTAGTATTGTCTTCAGTGATGTACTGTACCACATGAGTATACACCAATACAGTAGTCGTGCCTTTCGTGAGGTCACTTTCATTAGCCTTGTTTCCCGTAGCACAACACAATGAGGAAAAGGCTTGATTTGTCATTGCTTTAAGTCCTCAGGAATAATGGGACATTCTTACTTTGGACAGGGTGTTTCTTTCCAATGAAACACATTGTTCTCTAACATTGTATTTTGTTAAGGCAGTGTACAGTATACTGTATGTACTGTACGTGAATAGTGGAGTACATGTAAAAAGATTACAGCTAGAAATTAAACAAGTATGACATGTAAAATCAACTTTTGACCAAAGTAATTGAACACACAATTTTTCCTGTGTCAAAAATTGTTACACACACTCTATGCAGAAATAAATAAAAGTGCACAAGTCAGGAACAAGCAGTTATTTCAAAAGAAGTAGCAAAGCACGCAAGGCTGGAAATAACTCTCTGAGGGAGAAATTACATACGATGAGGGACAACAGGATACAGTTCCTATTTTGGGGAGTCTTGTAGGCAAAGGCTGAGATTTGGCAGTTTTAGCAGCCCCTTTCAAGACAATGCATGTACAACGAAAAGCATTATTCTCCACAGAGTACCCCAGAGGCCTCCACAATCATCTGTATGCTCATAGTTATTCTGTTCCCTCAAAATCATGACAGATCTTCTTTATTAATTTTAATTTGTCATCAATAACCTGACAGGCCCTCTTTCTGCAAGAAATACTGTATTAACTGTTTCACTCTCTCTGGCAGCTATTATAAAATGTGATAATGATTAGTAGTAATGAGGTCAAATAGAATAATGTGACTATAAGTTGCTACCAGCAAAATGTTGAACACAAGAGGATTTATTATGTTCACTTGCTGAAATGTAATTTAAAAACAGGATATTACCGCCTGCTAGGCCAGCTCATAGAGTTATCCAGATCATTTAAAAAATTCACTGCTAATATGTTTATTTTCTTTTAGCACATATTGCAGTCTTCTTTGTTTTTTAGTTAGCATAGTTGATAAAACCAGTTGAACATTGGCCCCTATAAGCGTAAGTAAATTTTATTAATGGGCCATTTTACAATAAAGTGATATACAGTATAATAAAAGTAAAATACAAATGCAGGGATTCAAATACCTTATATTTTAATGCACTGCTGTAAGCAAGAAAAATACATCTTGAGAAAAGAGATAATATTCACTGTTTCATACAATGACACTGAAAAAATATTGCTCAAGTTTTATTTTGAGCTACTATACAAAAATAAAAACTACAAAATATCAAATATGAAATTTATGTTGGAGTTCTTTATTATTGTACTTATTTTATTTACTTTATTTTCAGATACAGTACATGCTCTTCTCACTTTGTCACCTTTAATAAATAAGTATCACTCCCAACATTGTTATCTTGTATTTTAGATTATTATTTTTATGTGCCATCCTCTATAAGACTATGACTGGGTGTAAGCTCATTAATATTTGTACCTACAAGTCATTACAACGCTATCCTTTTAATACACACATTAACCTGGAAGGGTTTCCTTGGTTATTGGTATACATACAGTATGCCTACTGTACATGTACTGTATCTTTTTTAAATGTAAAATAGTGATTCCTTTAACAATTGTAAGGACATAAGTTTGCTGGTGTTTTATGTTCAGTGGCACACATTTTAATTATATTGCAAAACAGTTGCTGTCCCAGGCATGGAAACAGATTATGCTACTGATATCTGGTTTATTCTGTATTAATTTCTTATCCAACACTTACTTTTAATTATTTAAAGCCGATAAAAAATATTTATCATAAACTATATATATTACAAAACAAATATGCAGTGCATTCACAGTTATTAACCAAGTACCAAGGGGTTATAAACCTTATGTTTACATTGCTTAAATAGAATGCTAAATTCATACGACCAATTAGTAGGAGGAATAAGATCAAAAATAATATCATTTAGTATATTTTCCCCACTAGTATATTTGCATATGTAAGAGTTGCCTCAAACTCTGAAAAGCTTGCTTGGCAAACTAAATGCCTGTGTGACTGAAGCACATATACTCTTTGGTTTTCTGCAATTCATACAAATAAAATCAAAACATAGATGTACTGTATAGCATCAGGCGTTTAAAACACCAAAGGCATTATACAGCAAATAGCTTCTTTTTTTCCAGTCCTCCCTTCTCCACTTCCCTATTTCACTAACAACAACAGCAGCAGAAACAATTTTACATACCAGCTGCCTTTGAGTCAGTGATGGGTGCAATGTTTGTGATTCTACATCAAGCACAACTTGTCTTTGGCATTTATGTCTGCTGTTTCTTTAGCAGGTCGTCCCAGAGACTCCTTTCATCTGACGCGTTAGGTCTCCAATCAAACAGGGAACCATGGTGAATCCACTTTTACAGTTAGGCAAACTGAATGCTATCACCCATGTATTTGTCACCAACCTGCAGATTCAAGCCTCTAATCTGCCATCTGGATGGATGTTACAAAGTTGGGAAGCACGAGGAAAGCATTTCACTCTAACTACCTGCTGTCAGGCAGTATTTTAAGGAGCCTGTGATTTTCCTTTAGTTTGACTTGAAAAACAAGCCAGCTTGAATGATAAAAAGATACATCAGCGGGAACCTTCTTTGCAAGGTTGTCACTGATCTGGATTTCATGATATGGCATTTCCCTCTGCTGAACCTTTGTTTAAGTGTAACAGGCTGTATAGCTGTACCTGTTGTCTAAACAAACATGATATTGCCAGTAGCAAAATAGGTAAACGCTATTTGATTTTCGCTCTTTACATTTTGTTAGGTGGTGGGTACAAGGACATTAAAGTGAAGGGGTGAAGAGGTTTTGAGATTTAATCATGTCAAAAATGTATTCTGTTGTGCAACATGCATATTTGATATTATTACCCTGAAAGTATGTGTTGTCTATGCCTAATGTACAATGTTTGTTTATTGTAATCGTGGAAAGGTACAGTATATAATTATATACTGTGTACAGTATATTCCAATTTGAATAAATGTACAGCTTACAAATCTTCACAATAGAATAGATAACCTAAAACAGTACATAACAGTACAGTAAATAAAAAACATATTTTCTAACTTAAAAGTTTTGTACAGATCTGTGAAGTATTTAATGAGTATTTAATAATATGCTGTATAATTGTATTAAGTAATTTAAAAGAGGTCCATACAAGAAGTTACTAATTAATGTACTGTAATTAAATGTATTTAAAACACATATTGTGAAAAAATATATATAAATGAAATGAAAACTAAAAGATTTCAAATCAAACATGTTCTTCTTTGAAAAAAAAAAACAAAAGTTATGGAATGTATAATAGTTTTCTTGTGAAAATTCTCTAGGTCAGTGTTTGAAGAATCCCAGTAAAAGCATTCTCACTGCAATAACGCCATCAAAGGTGGGTGTTATCAGTGCACTTGGGAGGTTTTTTAGCCTTTGGGTTCGCCTCCAGCCAAAACAATCCCAAGTGGGCTAAAACCAAGACACACTCACCTTTTTGGTCATTACTGCTTTAAATCATCTTCTATTGTGACAGAGCATATGCTGCCCATTGTGAAACAGCAGCCTGGTGATGTCACATGAGCAAAGAGTGATTGATCTCCTTATGGGATAGTTTGTTAAGAGTGCTACACAGTTTTGCTTAAAATTGTGGCATGTCATTTATCATTTTACTTACCTCTTCCTGGCCAATACAAACAGGTTAAATTGCTGCTTAACAAAATATTGTGTATTTATTGTTAATATACAGTAAATATTGGGTTTTTTTCTATCAATACTTGTAATATACTAATAGATACAACAATCAAAGGAATAATAAGCAACCACGATGTATCTGCTTTTTATGAAGGCTGTACTTAAAATCTATTTTTTTTATTTACATGTACTGTAACACCAGAAACAGTGGAAAAATAAAGTACCTTACTGTACATTCATCATATTCTTTATTTTTATATCCTCTTTATAAACACTTCATTTAGAAATGCTTTATTTGGTATGATCATTCAATTATTAAACCTCTTCAAAATCACTCTACAGATCAAGAACAGGGAATTGTGGTTCTCCCCCAGACTTAAAGTGGCTTTTTGGAATTGGTGAGACAACTAAGGATCTGCTGGAGTGCAATGGGTAAAACCTGAAATCCTCTGGGAGCAAAAACTGAATGATTTGAATCTGCAGTCTTCCAGCACTATTAATCATCTTATGAAGAATGCAGTATCTGAAAACAATCTGTAATGTAAAAGTATGTTGCAAAATAACATTAAAACAGTAGGAAAGAAGAACATTAAATTTTCAATGAGAGAAATATATGCCTCAAAACTTGCACACTATGTTGTACAAAAATATATACAGTATCCTGAACACTTGCTTTATAGTTATGTTTTAGTAGGGCTAGGGAACTCTCTATAACCTCATGTGCATATGAAGAACAGGGGTGCCAATTACACACAAGCGTCTATTTACTTACTCATATTTACATATTTACTTGCTATTCAATGAGGTTAGGGGCTATTCATCAGTTAAATAAATATTCACTTTTTTTACTGCTACTCCTGTTTTACAGCCAACGAAGCCACACCAGATGACACTGTGCATAGAGACTCTTAGGGAATATGCATCAAAGTCTAGTTCATAATTTATGTAATGACATTTACTTGGACACTGATTAGCTACCTTATCAACCCTGTAATAAAGGAAGCATAACCCCTAGTTTATCATTCATTTATCTGAAGTCATTTTGAATAATATCACAAGATTGTAATGTAATCATTATGCTGCACAGCATGTGTGGGCCAGTACACTACACAGTCAGTGTCAGAGCCTGTCATAGTTCATGCTTCTTAATTTGCTCGGTCCTTAGACATTCATAAAATTGAGTCAACAGAAAGGTATAAAAGCCATATCAGGAGGTTGGATCTCGGGGACTGAAACACAGAAGAACCGAATGAATGAGATGTTAAATACAAATTGTAGGGCACCAGGGTGTGTGAAACGGGGCCTTGGAAAAAAATCAAACGGGCAAATTAAAACCTATGGGAAAGAATGGATAACAAAAGTCATGTTATGCAGGCTGCTGAATTGTGAAGGAGCAGGTAGAAGGCTTGAAGAGGAATTAGGAGGCTGATTGTTCTGGCTCAGCTCAGCTAGGGAAATAAATAAGGGGGCTGGCTCCAGCATTTAAATCTATACCAGTGCTCTTCCCTTGTGCTTAATGTCAAACTTAATGACTTGTTTGTCGATGCATATGTTTAGTAAAAAAAATGTTTGAATTTGTGCGTAAGGCAACAAGTTGGAAGAATGGTGAATTGTTTCAAGGAAGTTTCCATTTACCTCTGACAGCATGACATTCATTACAGATAACTTCAGTATTTCCTATTCAAAATAATCATACAAAGAATTTGAATAATGGGTGAAGAAGAGGAAGCAGGATAGAAACCAAATTCTGTTTTTTCTGCTTTGAACATAGTGTCACAAAGCAGATTCTAGCAGTAATGGGATTGTCTGTGTTTGTCTAGCACTTCTGGAAGACCTTATCCACACAAACATCTCATGATGCACTGTATACAGTGTAAGGACATCTGTTGTTTTTTTTTGTATTACAGTATGTACATGAGTAATGTCTATGTAGGAGTGGCATGAAGATGTGGCTGTTAGAGCTGTTGACTCATAGCTCTTGGGTCCTGGGTTTGATTCTGAACTGGAGAACCAATGTGGAGTATCTTCACTCTGTTTTTTGCATGTGTAAGTCTAAGTGTTCCATGTAACTCCCACTTTCCAAAGACATACTACTTAGATTAAAGTCTATCTCTAAACTTTTTCTGTGTGTGTCCTGAGACAGAATGATATCCAGTCTTGGGTGTAGTCCCACTTTGTGCTTTATGCCTCTGGGATAGGATCTGGCATGTTGCAACCCTTAGCAGGAATAAACAATTTTCTAACAATGTATTGATATACGTTACATGTATCATGTACAGTACCAAAAATAAACATATTGTTACAGTACATTTGTCACTACTGGTTTTGTTTCAATTGAATCTGAATGTCATGTCATTATCTCTAAACTCCATTTACAATTCTGATTGTACGTGTATTAAATAATCCTATAAAATGTATTTCTATTTCTATTTCTTAATTTTATTTTAATCTCAAAGCATACTATGTCTTTCAGAAAAACAAAAAATAGTGTTCAAAGTATATACAGTAGATAACCTGCATTAGCCTTTTTTTCTGTAACATTGCTTGCATAACCCCGAAACTATTCATTGGTTAACTTTCGTTGCATTGTGAATTAATTACAGTAATGTGTAAATCCAAACGGTAATAAGGTACCTGAAGGTACTTGAAAGAGAAGACAAAGGTATATGACAGAAATTATTTGAACATTCTTGCAAAACCAGCTACTACTTTCAGCACATGACAAACATAATATAAAATAGGCAAGGATTAATGAATAGAAGAAGAATTTTATAAAACAGGCTATGTATTATTAAATTATAACTAGGATACAGAAACAGTTGTTTATCATGTTTCTTTGCATATACTGTACGGTATTTGTCGTACAGCAAAAACAGCCACAGTTTAACCACAAGCATAATCCTAAACCTAGGGGCTTTATTCATTTTAGCATGCAGTTAAGTCAGATTGATTTTGAGCACAACAACACTCACCCACATCACCTAAATTTGTTTCACTTTCTTATTAATATACAGTCAGATGGCCTCATTAAATTGCCTTATCAAATCTGTGCCTGACGTTTCAACTGCAGGTGATTTCAAGCGATTAAAGATGTACAAGAGGGAATGAACAAAAAATGCTTACATGCAATTATTTTTAATTAGTATTTGGCCATAAACTCTTTGCCTTCATAAAAAAGTCTGTTATTCACATAAACATCTGTTACCATACACACAAGGAAGCACACACTCTGTAACTCTGTCATCACATCACCAAAACAGAAAATACTAAGGAAAGCTGAACAGGAAAGGCAACACTTTGAGTTTTAAACAAAAGATACAAGCGTTACTGCCAAAACAGACACTGGACCACACCTTTCAATTAATGCTGCTCACAATTAAAGGAAGAGCTGTTACCAATGGAATTATACTTGTTTTTTTTTTAAATACACAGAATCATTATTTGAAAACAATAGAACCTGGAAGCTCTACATGACTTTCAACCACATTACTAATTTTGCACCATCGAACCTCGTCAGAACATTTCCTGTTTTTGCTTTAAAGCAGTTGTATTAACAGAGTATACTGCTGTTTTCTGAATTCTTCTTAAAATACTAAAATATGCTCTTGTCCAGTGAGACATACATTTAAAAGAAGATATTGCAATGAAATAGAAAAACAATACCTTGCTATGAGTTTTCTGCTGCGAAAATGCAGAATCAGTACCTTTCCATAAAGAACAAAAAAACAAACTTTTCTTTTTATAGTGTTTTTTGATGCCATTTCCAGAGATCATGGGTTTGTCAATTGAATAGAAAAATCCAAACTTGTTGCTTAATTAGTCTTATCTCTCAGAGGGACATGAAAGAATGAAAGTGCCATGAAAGCAATAAAATGTCTGCTTCATTCCAGCAGAGGGGGCTCCTTACTATAAGCTGCATTTATAAAGCTGATTAATTGAGAATGATTCTCACCACACTGTTGCATTGCTCTCTCCTGTGATTGCCAGTTGCCCCTCCCCCCCCCCAAACAAAACCATAGTAATAATAATAGCCATAAATTCCACTTTAAATAACTTTAAAGTCCTTTTTAAAGTGTTCAGTTCTTAAATCATATCATGCCATCCCTCTCCTTCTATATAAAACTCCCAATATTTTTTTCTGTAAATTTGCATTGTACACAGATGCAAAAAGATGTACAGTATCAGTCCCAGAGAATTGCTTAACCCAGATAGGTGAAGGTTTACAAACAGAGTGATATTCTTGATGCTATAAGGTTTAGGTAACACTCACAGTGACCATATTTCCATGCTCACATGATATCATTATACAAACAGAATGTTAAAAATATATAATTTAATTTCCTTGGAAATATCATATTAATATAATGTGAGTGAATGTTTTTTTTGCTTTTTATTTTTTATTATAGACTAAGCCTCTAGTGAAAGTGCACTCTCACTTACACATATATATTTAATGATGCTCAGCTATCATTGGCTATTTTGAGAGATTTGCATGTTATTTTAATTTATTCATCCAATCTTGTTTTATCACTGCATGCTTTAATCATATTTTGTTAATCCTGTTCTCTCCACAAAGAGTATAGCCTTAAGGATCAGACAGAGATCTCGGGAGGAGACATTGTTTAGAAAAATCATGTCAGAATACATAGGGTAATTTTTTAAATTAAAGCTATGTCCAACTATAGTTCTGATGTTATGTATCTGTTACCTATGCACAAGTGCACTTGAGAGGATGATGAATTTGATCCCATCTTTCTATTCTCAGAACTCAAATTCAAGATTTTATGAACTGAAATGAGTTATAAAGCATCACCTTAGTTTACAATAAAATCTTAGTTTATTTTGTCAATTAACAGCTGTTATTAAAATTCTTAGAAAGTGAAGCTCATGATTAAACAGATATGAATACTTTTGTAAAAAATAGCTTGTGAGTGGTACCTGGGAGACATTTGGGCAATAAAGACTGAAATAACATTTAACTTTTATTCAGAAACTGAATTGAAATGCTTGTTGACTCTATTGTCAAATTAAATGGGTTCTATATGACTTTATACCAGCTCTGTCATTAAGATGGTATGTATAAATTAATTTACCAAAAAGGGGGATACTTCATGATGCAAGAGGTCTGTGTTGAAATGACACTGTTTGAAAATACACACTGCATATGCACTCTGCATCTTGAGTTAAGGCACTTCATTAACACATGTACATTTGCTTTAGCATTAGTAAGAAAATGGAATTCAAATATCTAAAGTCCACATCATAAAGTAATTATACATCTCCTTAAGAGGTGCATTAACAGACTCCATCTTTTCATGCTTTGAATATTTTTATACACCCCCAATGTTTACACTGTTGAACAGTTTTAGACCTAAGATTTCATCTTATAAATAACATGAGCATAATGAAGGAGGGTGTTATGAAACTGCTTCTGAGAACTTTATCTATAGAGCCCGGGACAGAACTCAATGGTATTACAAACCCATCTTCAGACTCAAAGTTTTATTTTTTTCAGGTTACAAAAATGAGTTCATTTTTAATTATTGGCCAATAAATAAGAATGGCTAAAAGATCCTAAATGTATTCAAATATATTTAGCATTACAGCATTAACTTCTTAAAATAATGAATTGTCCTATCTCTAATGGATTAATATGCTAATATAAAATAGATATTTTATTTTTGATGTTTATATTTTTGTTTAGGTTAAGCAAAAACAGGTCCTGGAATGCAGACAGGACTTACAAGTAGTTACAAATATCCTTTTTTTCATTCTTTTTTTAATGAAGTCTTAACAGGTGTGTGGTACAGAATGTGTTCATTATATTTTACATCCTGGACACATTTTCAACAAAAAGGACATTATACATCAATAAAAGATTGGTGATAGTGCAAGCCAACACAGCTGCAAAAAACAGCTCTCATACAAATGTCAGAGATAAATGGCTGAAATGTCATATCAATTTAAAATGGGACAGTTAGTAGTTCATTAAAAAGGGGCCATATTGTATTATTTGGGACTGCTGGCTACCCTTACTATCTGGGGCAGCCTGACAGCCTAACCAGATGGCTCTGAAATCCTAGTGGAGTTGCAAAGATCTCTGTGGGGGCTACAGTTTGTGTCCCAATCCCATACATGCCACTGGAGAGGATGTGGGTCTTGCCAATAGTATAAACTCACTGAAATGTGGCACTGCTGCATGGGAATAAGGAGACAGAAGATACCTGGTAGCTCACATTGATTTATGAGACCTGAAATGCATTGTGCAGCTAAGTATCAAGATCTTAATTACATAGTGCATAGAACATAGTAATTTGTTGCGCACTAAAACTGTTTCAGGCATTACTAAGCTGAACAAATGGTTTTCTTGGAGGTTTCTCTTGAAGATCAAAAGCGAGCAGCTCCCACAGTGAGGAAGCCAGTTGGGAAAAAAAAGTAATCATTTGCAGAATTCATAATTCGGAAGCCTCAAGCTTCTGGCCTATTGTTAAGTCTTACACCTACACCCTGTATTAATTATGATATTTCATTCTTGTGGCCCAGATCTACAAGCATAGTAAGATTTTATAGTAAGATTTTGTGCATACAAAACCCACAACAGCAAAGTATCAAGAAGCCAGATTTATTTAAGCAAGTTTCAGATGCTACGTGCATACTGTATGCACATACTGTACAGTCTAAACTGTACTGTGTATACATATACAGTATAGCGTATACATATCTATATATACCATGTATACAGTGTACGTTTGAGTTGGTAGCTGCATCAGCATACTTAAGTTGCAAAGGAACAGGTAAAGGTTTATTCCATGTTTCGGCTGGAGCCTTCTTCAGGTGTAAGTATACACAGTATATATATTGTATACATACATACTGTATACAAGTTCCAGATTGTAAGGTGGCTGGGGTAACAGTTCAAAACAAGCCCCTCAAAGCACTACATTATAGCCTTGTGTGGGCAGGCTTTGTTATATTGCAGAATGACATACAGGTGGTAAGTGCCTAACAATGTTTTCACTTAGTGAAGTGTGGAGTATGGTGGCCTTATTATTGTTTCATGGGCCTCTCTAATGTACATGACAGGAACATCCTTATGGTCACAGGATATTTTCATACAGCATCACTTCATATCACTTTCATATCACTTCCTAGACATTTTGATTTGATTTGAACTTCTGTGTGTAACTGAACTCGATGTGTGTATTGCAAGGGTGCTTGTTTACTAACAGGCTCATAATGATGAATAAATGCTTTGTCTGAGATGGATTTACCATCTACCATACCATACATATAAAATGGATGTCTATAATGCAGTAGATGCCTACCCTCATATCAATCAATCTATCAATCAATCTGGCTGTGTAGACAATCAGTCCGTGGCAGTAGATATTATTTACCCAGACAGTTGTTCATCACACACATTCTGCCATGTTTTGAAATAATACATATTATTCATACACATGATATACAATTTGTTCCATATTGTGCTAGCATTTCACTTTGAATGTCACAGTGCACTCCTGTTTTAGACAGTCATTTTTACAGCATAAATACTAGTGCCACACATAAGGAAGCTGAAAACTAAGTAGTCAATAAAATAACACACTTTTGATTTTAATAACTCACATAGAGAAATACAATAGCATAACATACATGAACTTTCATTAGCAGTAAAATGTATTTATAAACTTTCCCTTGCATAAGATCAGACCACATCTGGTCGAAGAAATCACTTGTAAATAAAGAGAAAAAAACATGTATTCGTGAAAAGTGTATGCAAACTATTTTCCAATGCTGAATTACATTATTGACCCGCAATGGACTTCCCTGGAATAAATGTAATGGACATCTCAGACTTGTGATACCATCTAAGGGTCACTGGGGTTAAGCTTAAGCCACTACACCCATCACAGCTGTACACAGAATTACAAGGCTGGAACTTTAATGATTGAAAATGGTATGTCGTCTTTTGCTCTGAATATTAAACTATTCCCTGAACAAAAGAGTTTAAGTTATAATATACTATTGAACGTAAGGAAAGGTATTTTTGAAGGAAGAGGACATAGCATTTACATGTGTATATAAATATGTTAAAAAGGAACAAGTAATAGGTTTATTTCATGCTGAAAAAAAGAAGAAAGAGAACACAACATTTCGGCCATGGAGCCTTCTTCAGGTGTGAAGAAGGCTCCTGAAGAAGGCTCCACGGCCGAAACGTTGTGTTCTCTTTCTTCTTTTTTTCAGCATGGAATAAACCTATTACTTGTTCCTTTGCAGCCTATGCATGCTGACGCAGCTACCCACCTAAATATGTTAAATATACAGTGCCTTGCGAAAGTATTCGGCCCCCTTGAACTTTTCAACCTTTTGCCACATTTCAGGCTTCAAACATAAAGATATAAATTTTTTATTTTATGTGAAGAATCACCAACAAGTGGGACACAATTGTGAAGTGGAACGAAATCTATTGGATTTTTGAAACTTTTTTAACTAATAAAAAAATGAAAAGTGGGGCGTGCAAAATTATTCGGCCCCTTTACTTTCAGTGCAGCAAACTCACTCCAGAAGTTCAGCGAGGATCTCTGAATGATCCAATGTTGTCCTAAATGACTGATGGTGATAAATAGAATCCACCTGTGTGTAATCAAGTCTCTGTATAAATGCACCTGCTCTGTGATAGTCTCAAGGTTCTGTTGAAAGCGCAGAGAGCATCATGAAGACCAAGGAACACACCAGGCAGGTCCGTAATACTGTTATTGAGAAGTTTAAAGCCGGATTTGGATACAAAAAGATTTCCCAAGCTTCAAACATCCCAAGGAGCACTGTGCAAGCAATCATCTTGAAATGAAAGGAGTATCAGACCACTGCAAATCTACCAAGACCTGGCCGTCCCTCTAAACTTTCAGCTCAGACAAGGAGAAGACTGATCAGAGATGCAGCCAAGAGGCCCATGATCACTCTGGATGAACTGCAGAGAACTACAGCTGAGGTGGGAGAGTCTGTCCATAGGACAACAATCAGTCTTACACTGCACAAATCTGGCCTTTATGGAAGAGTGGCAAGAAGAAAGCCATTTCTCAAAGATATCCATAAAAAGTCTCGTCTAAAGTTTGCCACAAGCCACCTGGGAGACACCCCAAACATGTGGAAGAAGGTGCTCTGGTCAGATGAAACCAAAATCAAACTTTTTGGCCACAATGCAAAACGATATGTTTGGCGTAAAAGCAACACAGCTCATCACCCTCAACACACCATCCCCACTGTCAAACATGGTGGTGGCAGCATCATGGTTTGGGCCTGCTTTTCTTCAGCAGGGACAGGGAAGATGGTTAAAATTGAGGGGAAGATGGATGCAGCCAAATACAGGACCATTCTGGATGAAAACCTGTTGGAGTCTGCAAAAGACCTGAAACTGGGACGGAGATTTATCTTCCAACAAGACAATGATCCCAAACATACAGCAAAATCTACAAAGGAATGGTTCACAAATAAACGTATCCAGGTGTTTGAATGGCCAAGTCAAAGTCCAGACCTGAATCCAATCGAGAATCTGTGGAAAGATCTGAAAACTGCTGTTCACAAACGCTCTCCATCCAACCTCACTGAGCTCGAGCTGTTTTGCAAGGAAGAATGGGCAAGAATTTCAGTCTCTCGATGTACAAAACTGATAGAGACATACCCCAAGCGACTTGCAGCTGTAATCGCAGCAAAAGGTGGCTCTACAAAGTATTAACGCAAGGGGGCCGAATAATTTTGCACGCCCCACTTTTCATTTTTTTATTAGTTAAAAAAGTTTCAAAAATCCAATAGATTTCGTTCCACTTCACAATTGTGTCCCACTTGTTGGTGATTCTTCACATAAAATAAAAAATTTATATCTTTATGTTTGAAGCCTGAAATGTGGCAAAAGGTTGAAAAGTTCAAGGGGGCCGAATACTTTCGCAAGGCACTGTAGGTACAGCTGTAGGTGGCTATGGAAGTGTCTAGATAAAGTATGTAACACCTGGCAGTGTAAACATTTCCAGCTTCAAAGCAAAGGGGATGTTTGCTATGTAGGGGTTGCACATTAAGTGACCAAAGCAATTAAAAATTTACTTTGGTTTACCTGGGTTAATTAAGTTCTGCGTACATAATTAAGTGACAATCAACAGTTTAGACTGTATAAGAACATGATGAAAAGAGAGCAGACAAGACCACAAGAAAGTTATCCAAGATGAAAGTTCCTTGTTCCAGATTAATCTATTGAATGAAGTATTTGAACCTTGTTAAGAGAGCTTGCTATTCTGTTGTTTTTAGGGAACTCTGATTTCCTGTGTAAAGAAACCCTCCGTTAAAAATGGCCTCTCATGGTTTGCGCATGCATTTTAGAATATGGAGAGAGGTTCATATTCATTTGGTGGCATCCAGGTTTACATAGAGAGAGATTTAAACAAAGGTTGTATTCTGCTTAGTTTCGAAGGCAGTTTTTCTCTTCTTTTGGCCTCTGTAGGCATTTAAAAATTTAATACTTGGTTGCAGTCGGGGGGGTTCTGGGTAGTTAAAAAACTGGGCCTCTGGAACATATTATTGTACATTTGTACATACTGTAAGTTACCTTTTATGTTTTATATTTATGTTGGGTGTGGTTTAGTGTGTGTACTGTATGTCATTTTTAATAAATATTTGTTTAACCAAGAGTGCCTGGATTATTACTTTTTTCCACCAAAGCAAATAATTAATGTGTCTCTAATCATACCATCCAATCTGGTATATTACTGGAAAATCCTTACAAGTTGGGGGTTATGATTTGTAACAATATCATGTATTTTCATGTTTTTTTTTCTTATTTTTTTATCAGTCTGAATTTGCCTTTTAATGAAAAATATAGTTCTTTAAAAGTATGCAAAAGTCCTTTTCACTGTGTATACTATAGAATGTAAAGAGATTTAGAAATTATTCCTGGCAATGTAAAGCCCTGTAAATCCATGTTAATCTTACAAAACTTCCAAACTTTCTCTATTAAACTCACTGTTTTGTGTTTACTATAATCCAATTAAACAGTGTGATTCACTGTTTGGGATCTAGCATACAAAAAGGCTTCATTTTTAAATAATGTCATAAGAGCAAAAAACATTAATGTTAGAATATTCAGATTGAAAAATGAAACCAGGTACAGGTAATCCCTATGAGACTTCTCACATTACATTTAGCAAGCACAATCAACAAAGATTCAACTGTCTATTCTGTCTAAATTAACTAGTTAACCTGAGAGATTTCCAACTGATTGACCAAAGGCAAATCCTAAATTATGTATTGTAATAGCATAATACCATGTAAAAAGGCCTTCACTTTTTTTAGAGAGTGATTACAAAAATGACAAATTCAATTACAACCAAACAATGTGAAACTAATTCCAAATGTGTCTATTCATTTGATCACAGTAGCAGCTCTGCCAACACATCAGTTAAAAGTTTAGACAGAACAGAATTAGCCAATCATACTTGTCACATTCAATGACTGAGCTTCTTTCCCTGACTTTTCTGACTTTCATAAAAGTTCCAGTGGGTATTTTATTCTAAACTGAAATAAAAAGAATGATTAATTCAAAGTTCAGGTGCAAGGTAGGGTCAGGGAATAAATATTACGAAATGTAGTGTGAGCTTCAGTTTGAATTTGGTGTCAAAGCCATCATTTTATGATACACTTTCTATTTCTCCATGATGGAAAGTATGATAGGTGACATGAAAACGATCACAGCGTTTTGGTGCAATACATTGTGATGGGCTTTTCATAAAAATTAGCTGACAGCATCATGAGTACACAAGTAAATTTATAGCTTTCATAGCACAAACCCATTCCCAGAGCTGTTTCCAATCACTCAGCCTTTTTATTAAGTTCATTGTTCTTTTAGAGTTCAACAGAGTGCAACCTCTGATTACAGAAAAGAGAAGGCTTCGATGAAACACAACATAACAAAAAAGAAAAGTCTGGCACATCTGAGAATAAAGCAAATGAAACATAAACATCCCTTGTAATTTTTTGGAGTTCAAATTTGAAAACAGCTGTAATTTTGGAACCCCCAGAGAACTAACAATATATCTTAGCTCTCCTGTAAAAATTGTATTTTGATCACTCATAAAAGAATCTTGTGCAAATGGTTATGTGTGTATAAGTAAATTGCTATGCTTGACAGGTCTAGATAAACGGGTGTTAGCTTTAAGACAGAAATTAGAGTGTAATACAAGAACAAAATATATTGTTTGTACAACCTGTCCACAATGCCTTTTTGTTTTTTGTATTTAAATGGCATCTGTAACACAGTCTCCAAATCAAGTTGGGGATTCACAAAATATATCAATAATTATATGTTACTTTTACCATCGATACATCCATATTACAGTTTGTCTACTGCAAAGACATTGGAATATCCAACCCATAATGTTGCAGTATTTTGTTGGAAACTGTATGTGATGTAATTACAGTAGTCTTTGAACAGTATATGAACAGTATATGAATGTACTGGAATTTTCTCCATTGGGCATTACTTCAAGAAAACGTCTGAAATCAATCTTCATTATCATTTATGTGATACTATAAGTCATGGAAATGTGAAGGAATAAAGAAACCACCCATGCTTCTTACAAGACTTAATTTTCTTTTTTTTATATTTGACTATATATGACTCACCACCTGAGAGAAGTGGAACATTCATTTTGGTGATGCCACTTCTATACATAATAAGTCTTGCTATCAGGATGTGCATCTGAAGTATATGTATTACTTCACTTAGGAATTTAAATTAATTTTCATATCGCTCTAACAGATAAATGCAATAATATTATTGGACAGAATTTATTCCACATAGTCTTTAAGAAAGTGCTATACGTTTGTTCCAGTTGTTTCATTGCTTTTTTACGTTTTCATTTGAGATATTGTTTAATTTGAACCCCTAGCAATTGTACAAAAGGATCATACACCAGGTTACTGACACTTATAATATGAAAACACTATAAAGTGTATTTATACTGTGTTTACTTTTGTGAATTTGTGTCATTGCTTGAAATGATAAAATATAAATTTCATAGCAGAACAAAAGGTCAGCCTTCTTCCTTTGATTGCAGGGGTAGCCATTTCGGCTTCAACAACATTGCTAAGTAGTTTGTATCAGACACCACAGATATTTATTTCAGTCCAAAATGTACGGACTCTTAATTCCACTTACATACTGCTCCATCTTGAGTCAGAAAACTGTTCTTCACATGATATGAAAAAATAACTTCAGTGTGTGTTCACTTTTTGAGCAGAAACACCAATTCCAATGTTTAATCACAAAAGCATCTAGGTGAGGTTAAGACTATTCCCCAAGGCTGTAAGCCTCTTGATTAAATATTGGTAATACGGATTTGGCCTCATTAAATGATCATAATATGGGATTTATTTAATTAAATATTCATATTGTAAACTGCTATATCATGCATTCCAACCAATGAGCATTGAGGGGTGATTTTATGATAAGCAACAACTCCATCTGCTAAATTAATACCAGCACATAATTTCATACTTACAAACAAAACTCTTTGCTTTCTTTGTAAAAGGCCAGTCAATGCATACTCAATGACAAAGTCCGTTTTCCTATAAGCAATTTTTCTTTATTCTCAATGTCAGCTGTTATGACCTGGCAAATGCAGATGTAACTGTGGTGACTGTCAATGTTGTTTTATTGTGGCATGCCTGCCTATAGCATGGCATTCTGAGTCCTGTATGTAATTGAACTTTTTAACCTGTATAAAGAGTTATTTTATGAGCTAGCTTCAGGACTACATAGGAGCTACAGGGAAATAATAACTGTATCACTTTGGGATTCAACTCATGACAGTGCAAGAGGCTTCAGCACTCACCTCGCTCATTTATCCCAAACATGAATGACCTCTCTGGTACTAACTCCCATCATTTACAGTATTGTTTTTGAATTATTTATGTCAACCTTTTTCCACTCACAAAAATCAAGGCCTCTGGTAATTACATTTGGGTCACCCTTCATCCATTTTACCAAATTATGGAATCTATCCATAGTCATTTCAAATTTATAGGAATAATAATTGTATTTATATTCTTTTCTCTCCCTAATACAATACTTAAATATGAGGCGATACCTATATTCCTAGATGACGTTACTACTTATCATTTATGCTTTAAGAACCTGTTAAAGGCTTATTAAAATATTACATAATAAACTGTATTTATTCTAAAAAAAAGATTATTTATTTGCTCAGGAACTTCAGCCCTGAATTTTAGTTCAGCTTTAAATGGCACATTGTAATATCACCAAGATTCAACATAGACGTTTGAGGTTTGATTTTCTATACCAAGTTTTTTCACTGCCTGTTGTTCAATAATTCATATGCAAAATATAGAGTAGAGGATTACATAAACAAACTGTACTAGTATGTGTTTCCATTATCTGTGATTTATAATTAAAGCATTGCAAACATCTGGGTTGAATTAGAATACCATGACTAACTCTCAGTTCATGATGAAAATTTTGTGAAGTCCACCTAGTCAGTCAAACTTATATAAAGAATAATTCTGTAATGAACATGTCAGCTACTGACTAGTTTCAGATGATATGGTCATTTAATACAAATACATTTAAAGATAAAACTTGTTTTCTCGTATTTGCCATTTCAGGACAACCTGCATTGCACCAACAAAGTAAAAAACAACTTCACATACACACTATGACATTAAACTTTAGAAACAAGAAACTGGTAAAGGACAGCCAAGAGATGTTATTGAAAAAGAATGTTATCTTGTTTAAAATAAACTAAGCGTAAGGAAGTTTGAAATGAAATAATACTTAATATCAAGCATACTCGATAAACCAACTCATTACCAAGTTAAAATTAAAGAGAATTCTAACATACTGTAACTGAATTAATGGTGATTCTCAAGAGCAGAATTTGCCTGTGTCTGACAATGCAAGCTAAGTGGTAAAAACAAGAGTTACAATGACAGTATTGAGATACTTTGCCACATTTTATGCATTGATTTGAAATCATTATTCACACAAAAAGTATTTTTAGCACTTATGATTTGACAAATTATGTAAAAGTCTAAAAATTCATCTCATCATCTAATTGTAATGTGCTTGGCAGTATGGTTTAAAAGCTATAGTGATAGATCAAAATCATACCTCTACCGATAAAGGAATACATATCATAACATTACTACAAGATGTGCAAAACACAAACGCAGCATTTAATTAACACAAATCAGCATTACTTCTATATTTGTGATGTTTTTTCAACCTTTCTGTTAAAGTAAAATTTCTTAAACTCTTGACCCACAACAAATGTGCAATTTGGATGGAGCTAGTCGCCCAATTAATTCTAACCCAGGGATCAATGTCTTTCACATTTCATAAATAGAAGACTACAGACTGTTTACTTCAGAAAAAAATGTAAAGAAAATGAATTGACTGAGCTTTGAGAATATAATATGTTAAAAACGACCTTTTTTTAAAAAATAAATTGAACATCAATGCTAAGAAAGACATTTAATATAAACCTTATAAGAAAGACATATCAAATATTTTAAGGAGACTTACAGTACAATAAGTTCTAAATTAATAGTATACAGTATAGTATCAAGACTTTAAGCATGCAACGTGCTTCAGTAGTCAAGTAAATCACCATTTTATAGATCTGCAAGTATGTGGTTACTGTAGTTGGTTTACAGTATTTGAAGGCAGTACATTTAAACTACCATAAAGATCATGCTGATGTCTTAGGACCACAAGGAATACAATAAAAGTCTAAACCTATAGCATTGTTTATATTGTTAAGAAAGTTTTTACTGGGTGTTTCAAAACCAAATGAAACAGAAAAGGAGATCTGCTACCACGCACACTGGACTCATCAAGTGTATGAAAATCTCTTCAATGACCAAGAGAATTTATATTTTGAAACAATAATTTAACTGATTGATTTTTGGAAAGGGGGTTAGTATTTTAAAAGCAAGGTGTTAAAGTGTTCATGGCTTTTGGAAGCACCAAAATTAAACTACAAAATAGATACCCTGAGGATAGACATACTCTCTGAGGCCCACATGCTTATGACTTGATTGAAAGGTGGTCTAGTCTGGGCATCACATCATCAGGGTCCGTTCAGCCTCATTAGTGGGGCCATGCATATTAATGGACAATGCACAAACCACAGTCTTAGCCCACAAGCACAGCAGGTTAATGAATTTGGCTGCAGGGGTTCATGGAAAATTACTCACATTTGCAACTGCAACTGCAGGTGATTCTAACAGACCCCCACAACTTTTGTCTTTTCATTTTGCTTTTAATTAAATTGGAGTTTGTATCGAAACAAAACCAGGGGCATGGAAACTAAAGAGTGTCTATAAATTAAATAGGCTGTAACTTTTCTAAAAAGTACATTTCAATGTTTGGAGAGAATCTGAGGTCTGAAGAATGCATTTTTTTAAAACTCACAGAATTCTAAAGACTGATAAACCATCCCAAGTGAAACTATTCTAGTCAAGGTTTCTTCAATCTGGAAGTATATAAATTATGATAATCTCTAAATGAACCAAATTCCATGCGCACCATTCTGTTAATTGGAACACAATCATTCAACGATCTCTAAAAAGTGTCTAGTCTTCAGCGCACTCAAGAAATCCAATTCTAGCTGTCAAGTACTAAAAAATGGAGGAAGAAAACTGATGTTGCTAGAATAATATCCATTGTTTTGTAGGTGAGAAAGACAAAAAATAACTAAAAACAAAAGATGTTGTTGAGGAATCTTATGTTTACATTCGTACCTGTTTACATAACCAAAATCTTCAAGCTAATAAAAAGGTACTGTTTAAGTCAAACAATTGGAGTTATCAGAGAGAATGAGGCAATAAAATTCATGCAAATGCAAACCAATGCAAACCAAAGCAGGATGCTTGGCACTTCTGTAGCTAGTGACCTTTAAGTTCATGATGAAAAACAAATGTCAAGTGTTAGAGAGGCAGGAGTGTTCCTGGCTTTGCTGGGGATTTTGTATGTTGTCTCATAGGCTGCATTAATTCAGCCTGCCGTCAATATCTTTGAAAACTGGGAGTTTGTGCTTAAATCTAGTTTCATATTTATTTAGAAACCAAACATGAAAGCCAACTTTATTTAAAGGGGCCCTCCAGTGGCAACAGAGCAAACTCAATTGAAGATGCTGACTTTATATAAAAAATACATTCTTAACAATAACAATCACACGCAGGCAGTGTATCTTTTACTAAAATAGCTTTTCTGGTTAAGAAGATCATAAAATAGACCCAACAGCCTGTACCAATAATGCTTATCTACCTGATATATCGGTATGAATTTCAATATTGAATTTTCCATAGTATATGCACAAAAATATGGAATGCTAAAATAATTAGGTGCACCCATTGCAATGACCAAAAATAAAATGGTGTTGTCTTTTTTGCAACACATTTTGTAGTGTCTTTCTCTTTGTTTATCACTACATGCTTTTCGTACAGAAACATGTTTAGATTAACTTCATCATTGGACAATGAGTCATAAGTTTGAGTGGTCATGATGCTTTATCTGCTGCAACACTTCATATTGGCTGCTCATGTATAGTTTATCTGGAGTTATTGTGATCACGTTTTTGTGATAATGAGCAATGTGAACTAAAATTTGCTAAACAAATAGCTTTATTTCTTTTCACCAAAGCCAGCTGTATTAATAGCAGTGATTATAACAGCAGAAGCACTGGTGAAGGCTTTGAGTAAATTGCTTATAACATACAGTTCATATACTGTTTATAGTAACTCCTGATTGTGTCTAAGATGTCTACAGTAAGTCTTCTGCACAACAGGGTATTGAACACAACATATCCATAGTTTATCATCAATCATAAAAGCACATTTACCTTTTACCTCATGTTCTCCCAAACATATAGTTCTTAAGTATATACAAATGCCTAAGGAAATCTGTGATTGCAGGCAGAAGGTGGCCAGTATTATACAGGGTATGTTATTGAAGCAATAAGGCAACCAATAAGAGAGGTGATAAATTTTATTTTTCTATTACAACTTTCCTTATTATATAAGGTTTAAGTTAAAAAATCTCTATTCAAACTGATTGAATTTATACTTAATTTTGAAGTAATTTCATTGTCACAGCCTTTGAATAAGCCATAATTGAATCACCATCATGCTAATAGTTTACTCTTCATTTCTGTGTTCAATGGTGATGGCCATTAAGTCCTTCACTGCATCTATTTTTGTCCATAGTCAGTAAAGGTTCAATGAAATGAAATTAGTGAAATGAAAGTCCCATCTAAACAAAAAAAATCCCTTTATCTACTGTATATCTTTAAATATGACCTCAATAATTTGAACCTCAAAAAATTTATATTTTTGCAAATTACCAAATCAAACTGCAAAAGATAATACAGATATCTTTTGCCTGATCATTTGCCATAAACTCAGCTGAAAACCAGCTAGGCTACTAGTTAAATCTTTAACCTGGCTGCACTAATTGACAGCTCAGTAAATAAATGGGTTTATCCATTCCCAGAACCAGCACTTGTAACTGGAGCATGAGCTCAAGCTATAGTATCGGCCCTTTGTTACTCACTTACGCACAGGATTCTAGATGAGTTAAGGCAGTACAGTATTTCTCATGCCACATCCATTTATATCACCAGTTTTGTATAATGATTTTCTATAAAAGAAGTTGGCACACTACATCTCATTATGTTTTTCAGTATGATTTCCTTAGAATTTCTTGGCACACTTCCTAAAACATAAACACAAAAATAAGAAAGAACATAAGCATTTAGTGAAGTTTTTTGCATATTCTTCTAATGAACTAGAAGGCAAGCCTTGCAAAGCTTTTTATAAGTTCAGCGTGCTCTTGGTTTATATCTGAACCTAATTTAGTTCTTGGAAACAAGCTGTACAGTTTCTTCAGCTACAAGTAATATGCCAACAATAACACGTTTAATTTTCATTAATGGTTTTATCCTTGGGAGTTATAGAACTTGGATTGTTATCCAGCTAATACCAACAAAGACTAAACAAATAAGCATTTAACAGGGCAGTTGCAGTTGGAGCAGTAACCTTGTTTAAATGCCCCTAAGCTTTTCAGAGTTTTCTAAGTCTGCCTTTTTTCTTGGCTTAATGACTTCCAAGGAACCTATTTACAATCCAGCTCTTACTAAGATTAACCTCCTGAAGCAATCTGAGATGTAGAGGGCCCAGAAGCAGTTTCTGGATCTGCCATCACTATGCAGCAGAGAAATAATCATACTTATCATTAGCATGTACAGTACAGTACTGCATAATGTCAAACCAAGGATGAAAACCTTGTTGATTACGAAAAAGAAGAAAAAACGCAATTTATATTTACAGACAAGGGTCAGATCATTCTTAAATAAGACATAAAACCATTTTTTTTTCTTTTGGTTTGTCTATACATAGTCCAAATGTTATTTCTCTGTTTTTTATTTCTCTTATTGTAATTATATTAAAAATCCGGAACTACTGGTTGCAGATTAACATTGTTTTTGGAATGCGATGCTTGTAAGTGGAGGTGAGAAAAGGTTAAAGGTACCTAATGTAAACAATGTTTTACATTAGTACATTGTATAGCACTTTTAAATGATTATGAAATACATCTAAATCTGGTATTATTTTAGAACAAAATTGGTATTTGTTTCAATAAGGAAGAACCAAACACTGCCTGTGGTTATGCGAGGAAGAAATAAAAAGCCTAAGGCCCTGAGCAGTTATGACTATGCTTATTACTATATAATATATCATGTCATACTATATTTGACCTTAGTTCATACTCCCCCCAAAAAATAAAAACAAATACCCACCCCAAAATGGCAAGCAAACCTGGCATCCATGATGAGTCATATGGGAACACAATAGACTGACGAAGAACCCTAAAGAGAACAAGAAAACAAGGAACGTTAAAATACTAAAAGGTGTTAAATAAAATACTGAATACTGACTCACTAAACTGTAGAAAGAGTAGAAAGGTCTTTTCAATGAGGAGCACAGGCTGAAGGACAAGCTGGTGGATTGCAGGGCAACAGAATTTGCAATTTAAGGTTGACTGAACACTGTTAGTTTTTTCAGCTCCTTAAATAGATGGGGTTTTATGCTTGTATGATTCACATTCTTGTTATTAAACTATATCTAAAAGGGATTATTGATGAAACTGAATTGAAGACAGTATTTACTGACTATAACTACATATCATGCTACAGATTACAGACAACTAGTCCATGTTAACAAATAATCAATTGCCACTACAAAATTCTTTGAATATATATATATACTTTTTATACCAAAGGAACCTGAAGCGCTCTATGTATAGGAAGGGACCCATTTCATACACCCCCGAAGTCCTGCACCCACTTGCTTAATGTGTGGCCAGCATAATGCATTCGCATCGCCATGGCACAGCAGATCATGTGGAGAAATGAGAAATTACTGCACCAATTTGAATTTATAGTAAATTCCAGAGTGAAATTTAGTCAGGATACCAGGGTTAACACCCCTACTATTTCAGAACTGCAACGGGATCTTTAATGACCGAGAAGCCAGGACCGTGGTTTAACGTCTCATCCAAAGTACAGAACAAAATACAAAAAAAAGTTTCATTGGATCACTTTCTCTTCATTTTATATTTAAAGTAAATCAAATAGAAATAAATTAAAGCATGCTTTGAATACCAAATGTACTCTACAAAACAAGACTTTTATGCTGCTTATTACTTATTACAAAATCATTCAGAATGTGATATTTAACAATGAGCAGATAACATGGAATTCGTCAGAATACAACTGAATGAGATACTTGAATTTTTAAGCTACAAGGAACAAAATAAGCAAGATGGACAAAATAGTCTGTTCCTATTTTGTAACCTTAGCTAAATTATTACTACCTAAAAGCTTACATTTCCACTGCCTCTTTCTGGACTCCATGACTTAAACCATTTAAATTACCAATATAAATTGCAGTGCACTTCACAATAATAATAATTCGGCAATACTTTAAATTAAATTATTTACTGTATGCATTTGAGTGCACAAATTGGACTATTGAATGTCTATGTGAGCTGCTCAAAATACCATGGTAACACTGAGGTTCTGTTTTACACTGAAAACAGAGAAAGGGATTAAAAAACCATGAAGATTGCAGATACTGTCGGTGTTGTAAAATCACAAAATCAATGGACAGTGAACAATAGAATGACTTTATCAATTTTAAAGGAACAAGTAATGGGTTTATTCCATGCTGAAAAAAAGAAGAAAGAAAACAACGTTTCGGCCATGGAGCCTTCTTCAGGTGTCAAATTCAGGTGTCTCACCTGAAGAAGGCTCCACAGCCGAAACGTTGTTTTCTTTCTTCTTTTTTTCAGCATGGAAGAAACCCATTACTTGTTCCTTTTCAGCCTAGGCATGCTGACGCAGCTACCCACCTGAACTACTTTATCAGTTTTACCAGACTTTACAGCTGTTTGAGAAGTTGTTATTCAATGGGAATACAGAACAAACATCAGTTAAAGTATTAAGGTGTGTTTCTTAGTATACTGTATATTGTCAGCAATACTTGCCAGTCTGCAATTAATTTACAACATGTTTTCCCATTTCCATTCTTCAATTTATATTATTACCACTAGCAATTTTGTGGCAATTCATATGGATATAAAAAACGAAGTAGCAATTTGATTTATACTCTTGGCATTCAGTCATTCATCTTAAAAGAGAGTAGAGGACTTTAAATTATAATAATTAAGTTAATACAATATTATTTATGAGTGTGTTTTAGGAAACTCATTGTACTTGACAAAAGTACACACAAAGCACAACAGAACTTAAAGGAATGTGAATAAAAAAGTTCAATGAATGGGCTTAGTGAAACCAAAAATGCCACATTAAAAACTTTAGAGAAAGATCTTTAAATGTTTTTTGATAATGTTGACAGTAATTTAAGGATGAGTTCCATTTATTGGGTCCTGCATAGCAATTTTGGAGCCTAGCCTTTGACTAAAAAAGACGGCCGGAATCAACAGAGCTAAGGTTAAGAGATGAGTTTTACTCCTATACAAAATTCTTAAGATAATTTAAACCA
This sequence comes from Lepisosteus oculatus, assembly GCF_040954835.1. Taxonomy (NCBI): domain Eukaryota; kingdom Metazoa; phylum Chordata; class Actinopteri; order Semionotiformes; family Lepisosteidae; genus Lepisosteus; species Lepisosteus oculatus. The sequence continues at coordinate 25,806,738 of NC_090699.1, read as the reverse complement.
AACCATACAGTGTTTTACATGAGAAGGGGAAGCTTAAAGTCCAATTTAATTTTATTCAGAAAATCAATGTAATTTACAGAGGACATACTGTAAGTTATAAGCCTATGCTGTAGTGTGTGCTATTTTAGTTAGTACAGAGGTTACTGAATTCTGGACGTAAAGAAGCCTGTCTAGTACCTTATAAAATATCTGGTAAGTAAGGGATACTGCAGACTAATGCTGCTAGAATAAAAGCATGTATTAATATTTCAGCATCAGACAGGCAGAGCATGGGTCTTTACCAAGCTTGGGCAGGGGAAAGAAAGAAACCCTAGTGGTGCTCTTCAAATGATAGTATGATGGTAAGTTTCTTCACAATAAAAACCTACAGTCCACAGTCTGTCTTAAGAACAGATCTTGTTCACTGTGTTACACATTAGTTTGCCTACAAGCTGTCATTGCTAGCAATAATTGGCAAGTGAAAATCTACCCTGAGGGTCCATTGCCTTACCTGACTTTTGAATATATTTTGGGATAGTATAGACGTGGTCGTGTCAGATTTCAACATTCAGTTACACAGCAATCATCCGGCTGAAAAGGAGTCCTTTCTGTTTTTTTTTTTTAAAGAAACTTTCCCCTTGCTTTTCACAGCTACAGTATGCCTCTGTACCTAGTGCTTTAGTCAATGGGTCGTCTCTTAACGCTGATTGGATGGTTTCAGTTCATTCCGAAGCACAAGGAAACAGGAAGTCTTCCACACATGCAAAGCACAGTAAGTATGGCTGTAGGGGATGTTTTTCTTTCAAGATTTATAAAACGTTTGAAAGACTGACTTTTAAAGGACGGCTTCTGTTTTAATGTGGGTATAGCACACATTAGCTGCGGTTTAAGCACATTTATTATTGTTATCGGCTTTCCATGGAGTGGTACAGTTTGTGTTAATACATTTTGACACAATTGCCTATGTACTGTAAGTGATTATGGTTTAACTGAATAGTTGTGAAACATCTTTGTACCATACTTTTACGATACAATGGTAAAGTTTCCTTTGCAAAGTTAATTGTACCGATTGGTAACTAGTGTGACGAGCTTGGTGAATAAAGTTATTCAAAGAACAACCCAGAAAGTTACGTAATTGCTAATAATCAGTGAATATTTGTTCGAATTACCAACCTATTTAAATAATTCATAATTATATTGGAATTATTTTAAAGAGCGCTTTGATTCCCCGAGAGCGGCTTTAAATATAACAGAGAATTCAGTTTATCCGCCTCCATCTTGGAGACGCGCAGCGTCACCACTACGTACAGTAGAGACTACGTAGGTAGAGAAGTGAGGAATTGCTTCACCGGTTCATTTAACGGTTATCAGTTTAACGCAGATTTGGCAAAACCCAGTGTGGAATTTAGCCTCCTATCTTGTTGCATTGAGCTCATCATAAGCATTTAAGAAGTGTCTGAAATCCAAACCAATAATAAAGTTTACAAACTACTGTATAGGAGACCATTCAGCACATCTGTCCAGTTTGATTACCACTAACTAATGAATCCCTAAATCCCTGCCAGTCATTTCTTGAAAACAAAAAGGCTTGACAGCAAGACTTGGTTGCTTAGCCCATACTCCTGCAACCCTTTGTGTAAAGAAGAAACTCCTCTTCTTAGTTATAAGTACATGCCCAAATAGTTTGCATGTGTGTCTTTGGGTTTTTGTTTAACCGATGATTCTGAAATTTGTAATCAAAATAAAATTCACAAAAACAAAAGCAACATATAAATTGTAGTAAACCAAAGTGACACTATTGATACATGATCCAAGCTTTTTACGCTTTTTATTTTACTCTTTGTAGTTGTAAGTCAATGTCAAAATTGTTAAAAATTAAATACAGCTATTAATAGCTACCCAAGGAGCTGTATGAACTGATGTCTTAAATAAGAAAAGTAAAATAAATGTAGTCTTAGTACTCAGTATTTATTTTGTTGTGACATAATTTACCAATCATACTGAAGGTGAATTTACAAATAGGCCTACAACTTATAAAGCTGATTTCAAACACATTTGACTTGTAATTTTTGGCAGATAATTTTTAAACTTGAGAATCTAGGCTATTTGGATTTGTACTAGGAAGAACTCCCTGTATGTTACTCTACAATGTCTATTAAATGAGTACTGTAATGAAATACCCAGCAGCTCTTAGGCTAATCTGGGGAAGAATAACTATTCCAGACCCTGTACAAATAAAAAAAAATCAAATAATAATAATATGATTTTGTTTATACTTATATTCAATGCAGAGTGCACACAATACAAAGATTTTGATTGGCAGTCTTTTTCATTGTACTGTATTTTCTGCACACAATAAATCTACTCAGCTTTCTGTTTTTCAAATTAAATTGTGGATATGAAATCTTGCCAATTATCAAAAAAATGTCTCTCAGCAATTGGCAGGGTAGCCTCAGAGTTCTGTTGTTAATTCCATGGTGAGAGATACTAAGAATATGATTAACCCTGAGGGTCATTGCTTAATACAATTATTAATGATTGATTCTTTTTATCCTTGAAATCAATATAAGAAGTGAAATGGGCTAGAATATACTTGAGTTATTTTTCTTCTATCCTGTTATGTGATTCTTTTAGCAGGTTAGGATTGGTTTATCAAGATAGGGATTATTTGAAAACACTAAATTTACAAATAGTATATCAACTTTGAGGAACTTATCAAGTGTACTTCTGTTTGGCTGGAGACGCCAGTCTTGAACAATATGATATCCTCCCTCTAATAGTGTGGGATGCGCAAATAATTGATCTGCCTGGGAGTACTGTGACATAAAACAACTTTTTGAAAGTGTACAAAAGGCCTTAAGGGAAAGGGGAATGGAAAAACTGCATTGAGTGGAAGCAGTAACATTAAACGTTAAAACACCTTGCATAGATTCCTTTTCTGGGAGAATTTCAAAAATACAACCTGAAGGAAATAAACTTTAAATTATATATGATCAGAAGTGAAGTATGTGGTTCCACTGTTTTTCCTCCTGATCTTTATATTCTGTATGAGCTTTAAAAAGTTACAGTGCAGTGAAAGTCTGTTATACACTAATGTACTAAAATTAGGTGAATACAGACTTTTTTTCTTAATATTTGTCTTTAATCAATCACATGGGTTGTATCCTTGTAGATTTGTGATTTGAGATAAATGAGTCTTTTGAAAAGCGGCACTAAGGATGTAGATACAAATGTGAACTTGAGAATTACAATTAAATGTGGTGTCTTGAGGTTTGCCTGGTGTATAATGCCTCATGTTTACAAATAGTCATTCTGCCAGTCAGTTATTCATTGACTTGGAGCAATCAAGAAAAAGGGAAACCATGATTTTGTAGAACAGGGGTCTTGTATTTACTTTTTTAAGGTTGGATCTTCTCTTTGTTGGAAAAGACAAAGGCCAGATTTATTCTATGGGAAGTATTCCTCCCAAACTTAATATTTAACACAGTTTTCTTTAAGCTTCAAAGTAGGGGTCTCAGATTAAATTCCTGGAGGGCCCAGTAACTTTTAGTTTTTGTTGCAACATGAGTAGTGAATTAAACAGTTAAACTAAAAGTTTTCTGTGTTAGATAAATATAGGACTTTTCTAGGTTAGAAGTTAAAACATTGTCTTCATTAACATTACCTATTAAATACCTGTTTTACATATAAAACTCTTAGAGTTTTATTAATAGCATTAAAATTATGCAGTTAGTTAATTCGAGTATGTAACTGAGTGCTCCTGTGAAAACATAAAGCAGAAGGCACTAGGTCATTCAGGAAATGAGAATTGAAGACCCTTCTTAAAAGTAAGACTCTGTTTTGGGAAAACAGGAGAAATAAGTTTGACTCTTGTCCTGCAGGTAAATGCAGCTAACCTTATTCTCACAAATTAATGTTAAAGAAGTAACTTTCTCAAATACTATACTACAACTTGGGTGGCATTGAAGCAAAATATGAAACTTGCCTTTTGAGAGGTTAAAGTCACAATGAGTTGCTGTTTTAATGTAAATATTCAGAGTTCTCCCTTAAAGTGGGAACATCTGTAGTTAGGATGGGAATGGGAGCTCTGTTTTGATAAAATCTGAGATATCTGTTATCTTCCTACTACTGTATGGCAAATTTTAGATATTAGGCTTACAATGTTAATTAATACACAAAAGGTCAACATACTTAAAGTAGCCTGTATCTGTTCAAATATTTGGCTCAGAAGCACTTCAATATGTCCAGTATTCAACAAGACATTTTAAAAAATTCAAATGCAGAAGGTGACCTTGAGGACAGCTGTTAAAGGTTGATGTTTAACTTTTCAATGCTGGATATATTATTTTTTTGTGTACTAAAATTCAGTTTGGGAATGAGCCTTGAACAAAGAGTCCACGTCATCACAAATCAGTGCATCCTTCAGCATGCAAAGGAAGGGAAGTAGGTTTGCATTTCCTCTGGTGTAAAGGTTATTTAGCACCTAGTCCAAAGCCATTAAAAACAGTGTATTTTTGCCTATATGCATGTGTGTTATTTGTACAGGCCCTGGGATGAATTGTACTGTAATTTTTATCCCATTGAAGATCAAAGTGGCATGTACAGTGTGATGAGAGAAGCTATCAGCTTTCCATCTGTTGATTGTGACTCAATACAGATGATAGCTGACCTGCTGAACTCTCAAATTCCTGTTTGTCAAAAAAGAAAAAGAAATCCCTGTTTTATGCAGAGGTTTTGGTGTCTCTGGTCATGATCTGTGCTCTAATTTGAAATATAATTCTATCATTATGTTTTTAACTGAAGTTGCCTTTTGTACTTCAAGTTTTTTCTTTTGTTTCTGTTTTCCTCAAAGCTGTGTTACTGAAAGGAGGATCCATGGAGTCCAGACTTCATGTGAAAGTGAGTAGTGGTGAAAACATATTTTCATACAAGTGCTAATGAAAAAAGCAACATTACAAATGAGTTCACATATACAGTAGCTGGGTACTTCCCCCTGTGTGCCTGGCAGTTATTGTTTGGAAACTAGATGACAAGATTGATGCTGCATTGTAAATCACTGTAGCTCTGTCATGCTCAGTAACAGGCATCAGTGGACCTTTCCCCATCACATATCTATCTTCCACAGAATGGAGATTAATAGGATGGTGCTGTATTCTTAGATTTGTTGAGGGCATTTGCTTCTTGACCTCTCGTAAATAATTAGATCTGTTCATGAGCTGTTATTCGTTTGGCTTTAGACGTATTGTAGTTTGAGACAAAAAAAAGTTTTATGTATTTGTGCATAAAACAGTGTCACGCTGAAAAGAAAAAAAAAGTGTTGCGGTGCAAGATACATTTAAAAACTTTGGTTGACTATATTTTATTTCAGCCACTGGTTGGAAAAAAGTTGAAAAGGGCAACCTTTAAGATGTTTATTGTCGTCTCAATTTCTTTTTTAGAATCAAAAACAGAACTTCACACTTCCTTCCCAAACCTTTTTGTTTCTCAAAAACTGCAACTAATACCTTCCTTTGTAAGACAAATAAATGAATGAATATAACCTGTAATGAAAGCTCTGAAACCCTGCTATGATATACAGTACAATGAAATAAGGATTATCTGAAATTGCTGAAATTGTCTATGTTGGAATAACTGGAAGACTAATGTAAAAAAAGGTGCCAAGTGCCATTTGAATAGAATCAAGCCAAAGTCTGAGTTGTAGTATACAATAAGATGTTCAGAAGATGAATAAAATAATTTATGTAAAAATAAATTTCAAGTTTTATGTTTGTACAGACTTTAGGAGTATTGTGCAATCCCTTTTTGACATGCTGCCAGTGTCCTTAAGTTCCCAAAGAAAATAAGTGTTTTAATTTTTATTTTGAAATTGAATAGCTTCTATCAAAGGAATATTTTAGTTCTTAAACATTTTTTTAATTTTTATACTCCGTGCATCTCATGTTCTTCTGTTTTTTGGTGGGGGGAATCATTTAAATTTCATATCTGAGTCTGCATCATAAAGTAAACTGCTAATTGGGTGGAAGGTTTTATTCTTTGTGTAATTAATCACAGAAGACAAGTTTCATAGTTGCCTTGTTAAAAGGTATTATAATATCTGCTCTAACAGTTTGTACTGTAAAAAAACAGCACAGAGCAAAACATAATCAAAGGCTTAGGCTCTAGGGCCTTACAGTTATTTTTGTTTAGACAAAATTTAGTTGTTACGGATCCAGGGCTTTTTTGTATTTATTTTCTAAAGCCTTCAAATCAGTATATTGTTCAAATGTATTGTTGTGAGGTGGTGTGAGGTGTTGAAAATGAAAAAAACAACAACAGATTTTGTTACATCTATTGCAATCAAAACACCAGCCAACTCAGACATATTTTATTAATGTCTGTTTGTAACTTTTGAAGATCTCGCAGTTTAACAGGTAGAAAGAATCTAGCAACCGACAATGTAAATGTAAATTATTTTAAATATAATATTAAAAGGCTTCAAAGGTAAAGAAAAACATTACAGGAAGAGTCCTTGTTGATATAAGAATAGAATTATACGAATTACTGAACATCTCTGAGATAATATTGATATCTTTCCCATTTTGATGTAGAGTATGGTAAAATCATAGACACTTGATAAAGTATTGAATAATTTTGTGTTTGTTTTAATATTTTGAAATGGCAAAATTGAAAAGAGGTCCTTTTAATTACATATTATTTTAAATGTTGTCCCTCTATTTTCTGATAATTTTCACAAAACATTCATATGCTATTCTTGTCTTACATTTTAATAGGGTCAATTTACTTTAGGGCCTTTTCTTAATTTTGCAGTACAATTAGAATTGAATCCATTCCTTTGCTCATTAATTTTCTTTGTTTTTCTGCTCGCTCATCCTTTACATTTTAGGGCTAGCTGCTTTAGTATTAGAGGATGATTGATAGCACAGGAAAGTTTCTCTCTGTAGCAGTTCTGATGTTTTGCATTGCACTTGGGGGTCAGCTTCTCAGCGCTGAAACATGATTTATCCAATGTCCCTGCCACTATCTGAGATAAAACTGCACTTTTATTGAATCTGCCAGTTATTGTGATTTAAGCTTTGGCACTTCTCACAAATACTAAAATTACATTGATACTTTTTTTCTCTATTATAATAAAATGATAAAAGTAATTGCGCAAATATAGATATAACTGCAAAAGCACAATAAAATTAACCAGAATTAGCCTGGCTTGTCAATGAGAAGTATTCATGATTTGAAGTACCGCAATAACACGGGTTGATAATATTATAGCTGGGAGGTACGTTATTGCTTTAATGTAATAGTGTTTGATATTTAAAGAGAGACTGTTATAGTTCAGTTGATAGTGCTTTTGAAATTAAGTTGCAGTGATTCTAATAATTGCAGGCAATAATGCATCATAAGTGCAATATCTTTTATTATGTTAACACCAATTGCATTATCTCGTGTTTGGTTGGCTTGTGCTTCACCTTTGCTGTGGCAGTGGTTATGGGTTTTATATTACTGAAGAATTTACCTTGAGTTACGTTGAAAATAATAAATTTTGTCTTAATCTGTCATCGTTCTATAAAGCACTGGCCTCCCAGTCCTACGTCTGGCAATTCCCCTAAGTAATATTTGATTATGATGTTTGCCTAAAAAAAAAAAACAGTTTTAAAATGTCAGGATAAAGGCAACATTTTTGTTTCCTGAACTTTGAATTACATATTTCCCCAGTATTTAAACATCTAAATGTTTCTAACATGATTCGGTATTGAACAAAGAATATTGGATGTGTAATAATAACAGTCTTGGATGGTATTCAAACTTCCATCTTTTGCTGAAATATCTGCATTCCATTGTATCCAGAAATTATAATTATGCTCTGTAAGTTGTTTGTTTTTTATTTTCTAAAATAAATTATAAGGAACACTTGAAATATAAAACCTTAGTTTAGATTCCTGTGGTTTACATTGTTTTTTTTCATATTCAAGCAAAACAAAACAGTACTGCTCAAACCTCAGTTGATGAGGCATAAAACATCCTAGTGTACTATGAATTACTTATAAATACAAGTCATAAGCACAAATGTGTTTTTTTTTACATGACAAAGTATTTTAGAAATAATTTTCTAAGGGTGAAAGACAAATGTTCCTTGTATTAATTTATTTGTGCTTTATTTCTTTGTTTAAAAATAAATTAGTATCCTAATTTGATTTTTCAAATACTTTATCATATTAAAATAAGTTGACAAAAAATATGTAATATATTAAAAAAGGTCTACCCAAGAGCTGTAAAAGTACTTATTTCTAATCCTTAGAATTCTACATTGTGCTGGAGTAAAGTTTTGTCATATATAGTCAATAGTATATAGATATTTTTGTAATATCCAAAGCTAATAAAACATTCTGTTAAAGTAAATGTTAATGTAGGCAAAAAAAAAACTCTAATTAGTCATCTAACAGCATCCAGAGAAAATATATCAGCTAGTTAAACTGCACACAGTGCACAGTAGGACACATAGCAAATGAATGGTTACTTTTGGGTGCACACATGTTCCTTCTGCACACAGAAATGTATTTTGGGAAGGCCCTGTCTTCCTCTGTGCTGTACTGACTCACAGTCATTAACACTCTGCTTGGCTTGCTTCAGAAAACAGATTGGCGTTGATTGGGCACAGGGAGGATTGTGGGAGATTAATTGACATTAATGAAGCTGAGTGAAACAATAACATGGAACACAACCTTACTACTACTGGCATTTATTTTATCAATTGAGGCTAAACCTGTGATAAAATATTTTTTACTAGGCCTATAATAAACCAAGGATTGCTGCATTTTTTCTCTTCAATACAATATAGTAATGTAGTTGTCCTGATATCATGTAATGTGTATGAAAGGAATGGTGTATTATTTTCCATAAATTATGCTTGTTCTGGATTTAAACAAATTCTCTTTTGACCACAGATTTATGGTGTAGACCTAAAACTTCACAGATCCAAAAATTAACTAGATTGTAACAGAAAAATAAATATTCTGGCTAGTTTGTTGCAGCCTGTATCAGTTATAAATATGTCTAATAAGTAAATTCTAAAAATATTTTAAAAAACATATTTGTTTGACAAATTGGTTAACAACCAGGAACTTTTCTTAGTTTACAAAATGTCTCCGAGGTTGTTCATTTCTTTCAGCATACAAAAATAAATTTTCCTTCCCCATACAGTTAACCTTAGACTAATCATCCAGTTTTACCTGCGGTTACTTATACGTAGCTTGTAGCTCAAGTGAAATGTTAGGAATTACTGTTACAATGCAAGCATACGCTTAGAGAGTTCTTTTATAATCCCTTGGACTTCCTGTGTGTTTCTTTTAGAGTCCGGGGACATAACAGAAATAATATTATACATTCTTCTACCTAACTGATTGTCTCAACAATAAACTGCTTGAATTTTAGACATAATCTAACTGTGAGAAAACAAAAAGCTTTATTCAAATATTGGAGCCGGAGTTGAAAATAATACAATTTTACTGCTTAATGTTTAAGGTGTTGTAAAAGTTTTGCATTTTTGTTTGGAAAAATAATTACAGAAAGTTTATGCTAGGAGTCTGTTAGATTTAAACTAGCAAAGAATGGCAATGTCAGCTTTAGGTAGCCCTCAAAACATGTAATCCAAGATAAAATATCAACATCTAGCAACATCATTGGAAAATATCAAATGCAAGGCAGAAGTGAGCTTTGCCTATGCTCTACCTGGTGCTCCGACTACCAGGAGAAAAGCAAAACCCTTTTGCTAATGACCCTGCTAAGGGTTGAGACATGTGATTTACAGGGAACCTTGGCCCTATAAAGAAGAGAATGCCACAGAGGCACGTCTTTTTTTTTTTCGAAGTCATGTAATGGGAGCATGCCTGGAAAGTTGGGCTCTTCTGTATAGAACATTAAGTCATAAATCATCCATACACTCTCACCAATAAATCTTTTGCAATGAAAACCCTTTTTGATGCTCATTTGTTATTAATGACAAGTAGGACTTAATTCTGTTTGCTAACAATGGTGTTCCAATTTTATACATAACATTTAACAGTATAATGAGACATCAGTATTCAAGCAGATTCTGTGGCTTCTGTGGGCAAAACCACTGTAGACAGCTAATGCTGTTATGTGGATGCATTTGCCAATGCAATAATCAATCTAGTAAAGGTTAATACAGAAACTAGTGATCCAACATATTTTTGACAGGTGCATTCTTTTATTCATCTGATGCGGAAACCTTTACAAGAATTAAAACCATCTTCTGTGTTTGTTCCATGCAAATGACTTGACAGAATTTCATAAAGTCAATGAAAAAATAATCTTTCTGTAAAGGCTTTTTATAAACATACTGTAAGTTTCGGAAACTGGCTGTTTCTTCAAACCTTTCGAAAAGTTTTAGTCACAAACTCTTTCATGCAATCTGTGTGTAAATTTTAATCATGTGGATTTCAAAATGTGATTAATCATTCATGCTACCGTTTTGGATTTTGGATTTTTGTTTTCATTTTTAAGGTTAGTCAAGCTTCATCAACATACCAGTGCTGAAGACCAGACAAAGACGGATTGTATCAAACTAACAGTCGTTTACATGCAGTTGGCTGAACTGGAGCAACTTCACTGCAGGGAGAACTGGCTGTGCAGCCAGCTGCCCTGTGCCACTCAATGTGATTTCAGTTAAGCAGCCCAGGCAGTTTGCCATAAAGCAGTGAGCAGGCTTGCTTATTCTTGTTACCTGTTTGAAAGAAAGTCTGTTGACCTCAGATAGAGAAAGGAATTTTAAAGTGAATGAAATGAAGCCTGTTATTTGATGTATTTTCTGAGATGTGACCCATGTAATCGTTTCATGTTAAAATGGCATTGTCTTCGGATATGTGCCTGGCATGCTCCTTCTTCCTCTCTCTGGCTTTCTTCTCTGTCTGTGTAAATTGTGTCATTCCACTGTAACTAAGGTCCCCAGTTCAAATGATTCAAATTATTAGTGTCACACATATGGACTCAGTAGTAGATTTACTCCTTCTTCGTAAAAATAACCACTCAATTTTGGTTGAACAGGCAGAGCTAATAGTTTCAAAGCCTGTATTGTTTTAGAAGCTGTAGTTACAGTTTTGAAGGTCCTATGGCTAATTTGCTTTAACTGGTACCATCACTAGGCATTTACATATCCTGATAAATTGGGCATGCCAAGGACCACCGTGCCAAATTTATCACTATGCCTAATCAAGCAGCAGAAGGGAGAAAAAAACGAGTTTAATCATACATTGTACCTTTGTACTCTATTGTTTCAGCTATTTCAGTTCAGGTTTAATCTCTTTGTGTGTACTGCTCTGCAACACTGCCATTTAATTGTCTCACTTCAGAAAGCATTTCAAAAACAGATCGCTCATGGAACACAAGTGGTGTTAGAGAGCTCTCGAGAAGCCCATGATCTGGTTTCTCTCCATGCCGGGGATGTTGTGTGGGTTACAATAAAAACAAAGCTGGGGAAAATTAGTGGCTTGCTTATCTGGGGCTCTTCCAGTCAAACAGCTGACATTGATTAAATCATTGCCAGTTCAGGGATGCAGTAATTTGCACTTTGAGCACATAACAGCCCTTAAGAATTGTGAGAATTGCCCAGGAGTTTTTTTATAACCCAAATTCAAATTTCTACTACCCTGCCTAGCATTTCTTTTATATTTTGAATAATTACAGGAATATTTTCTATAACTAGTGGATTTGATGACTGAAGATGAAATGTCTGTTGTATTAAGCAAAAAATGTTATTCCATAATATCATATTGGACACTGATTTTGTCCTGACTTGAAAAGTAGAATGTATAATACTTAATGTTTTGCCTAACTTCCATGAAGAAATCAAGCAGAATATTTTGATAGAAATGATGGTGTATGTTAAAAAGACATAGAATCTTCTCCCCAATAAAACATTGAAATCCTTTTGAAATGAAATGTAAAATAAACCGGGAAAGATGTTTATTCTTTACTTAACATTGATTATTTTTCAGTAAAGGTATCTCTTGAAATAAAATTAAAAACAAAACCTGTATGGATTGATTATTTCCAACATCTATTTTGGTCATCAAAGAAGCTGTGCATTATTGCAGTTGTTAAGAACAGAAAAACAGAATCCCACAGGATTTGCACCCCATGGAGCAAATTTAATGCTAGAAAAACATCCTGAGCATCTAGAAATGACGTATTGAAAATAATGTTGTTATCAGGGGAATTATTCACCAGACAACGGGACTGACTTGGCATTGTTTTCTCCATTTAAGTGATAAAAACTTGGCAGAATTTACTGGTTGAATTGGCATAAATCATTTCTCTTTAAGTTTAAAGAAAAAAGAGTGTTTGCTTGAATGCAATCATTATCTTTTAATTTTTTTAATTAATCAAATCTGTTTTTGTGTGAACTTTTATTTATGTTGATGTGATGTCAAACTGATAGAAGTTTCTTCTTTTTGCCATTACCTGTTTTTCTATTTCAAGGGAGAAATCTAACTCCATTGTCAAATGTTGTCTTTATTATAGGCCCCTTCCCCAGATTCATGCTTTCTTAAAGTGTGAAATCAAACCTTATGTATGTAAGTGTATACCTTACTGCATGTACAAGCACCATACATCAAACTTACAAGTGACACTTGTAGACAGTGCTATAGATGAGACTTGGGATTGGCTTTTATTAATTATTTAATCATGAACAAATCAGCTGAGAATTGTTTGAATTTAGTTCTTGGCCTGTGCTACGGTATACTTGCTATACGAATTCAAATTCATTTGTGTTAATTCATTTGCGTATTTCCATAAAATACTGTAGCTTGCAGAAATGCGTATTAAGATTACAGAAATGTGCCTAGTTAATATTGTTTTGTTTTTGTGCCGCTGCATACTTTTCCATGAAGTTACACCATTTTCCAATCATCTGAGCAAAAATAAACCTGTTTTTAGTGATAAATGACATACGCAATATTTTCATGCATCTGATACCACTACAACTATCATACTTGTAAATGAATACTGATTCTTTGTTTACTTTTTTCCTGGTTTGTCCTTTGTTTGTACAAAAGTACATGCAACTAAGATTATCCCTTGGTGAACCAACTTAAAAGAAAATCTTGTTGCATTAAGTTATGGGCCTAAAATGATTTTTCAGCCACATTCTTGATTGATCTCCATTAGTGTTTAATTAAAGGGGAGCTGAAAAGTCACCATGTTCACAATCTCTTATCTGTACACATGCTCCATTAGGAACCAATGTAGACACAATTCATATAACTGCTTTGTCACAAAGAAATCGACCAAATCAGCCAAAAGAAGATAGATAGAGTTTCCAGTATTTTGCTTTAGAAGGTTATAATTAATATCTTTTGAACATGCTGATGGGTAAAAGAAGTATCCTGAAATATGTCAAATAAGAAAGTCAATAGAAGTTAAGGTTAGGTCCAATTGCACCACATGCTTGAAAATTACTGTTCGGAAGAAGAATGGGATATTACATGTCTAGGTTTTTAATGATCAAATAAATGCATTATAACTCAATCCATATGCTGTCAGCCTAGTAATTTATAAGTTCTTAGTTTGAGCACTGCAGCATAAAGGAAAAGCTATCAGTAATGTTCAAAAAGTTTCCATTTTTAAGATGAAAGAAAACTATGTTGTATGTTGATTTGTTGGATTTTATATTTTGCACATGTATTTTTTGCTAAGGGGTCTTAGATTAGCCAACAACCTTAAAGATGGAACTCCTTTTCTTCACTTAAATGTGTTGCGGTCTTTTGGCCAGAGCTCTCAAATGAAGAACCCAAGTCAGTGCAAGTTGACTAGAGTCACATTGCTGAGTCCCCTGGGAAAGATTCAAGCTGCTGGATGTGGAAATGGTGTGCACTACATCCAACTCCAAGAGGATGCTGTACCTGCTGAAAGGTAGGCGAGAAGCTTGGCAATGATTTGATTAATAAAAGTATGAAATTTACAGGCAGAAAAGAATCTATAGATGTGATGAAGTGGAACATTTCTCATCAAACTGTGAAAATTTTTGCAGATCCCTGAAGAAATATGGCTCAGGGAAGTTCCACCAGTGCAAATATGAGACTCTCTAACACAGAGTTGAGCTCAAAATGAGAAATTTGATGGCATGCACAGTGTGTGTCGCAAACCTAATTTCAACATCTAAAAGTGGATTGAATACAGTCTTTCATTTTGGGTAATTTAAATGGATTCAACATTTTTTCAGATTCTTACTTTCATTCCCCAGATTGATGATATTTCTAAGATAATTGCAAACTGAAAAAAAAAAACTATTTTCACCTTTGTAGTTTTAAGTGTTGCATTGAAAATCAACTCCTAGACCATTACATCAATATCTGCAGTATTAATTTAAGTGAAATCTTAATTGGAAATTTTAGTTTGGGAGTGTCTCTAGATTCTAAGCAAAGTCATTTTATGATGGCTGGTTTTGCTACTGTGATTTGATCAAGTAAAATGTCATTATAGATTTAAGTAAATAAATATGGTTAAAATAAAATAAGGCCTGATATAATATCATATATGCTTACTGTAAAATCTGTTAACGCAACCATATTGATGCACATGATTCATACAGTACAACTGTGCATGGGCAGGTAATAGCAATGCAAGATACTGTACTTTAGAAATATGTAAGATACACAGTTTTGTGGACACATCAACCATCATTTTCAACTAGGCTAGAGCCAATCTAAAGTTTATATGGAAGATGATTTAAAGGTCGGCTTTAAGAATTATTTTTTAAAATTGACCTTTACAAAGGAATTTTTAAAACACTTTAGAAAGTTATCAGTATGATCTAGAGACAAAGAGACATGGTTCAAGGCCCAACACTGGTTGAAAATTAAGATGTGCCATCAGAATCTCTACGTCAGTGGATAAATAGACCTGTATTATAGCATTATAAAGTTCGAGCATTTTAATGGAATATTTTAAGGATAATTGAAAGAATATAAAAATATCTTTTTAAAAATGATGTCTCTATCAGAACAACCTCTGTGAGTCCAAGACACTGTTTAAACATTCTGTACATGAACAGTTTAAGGTTTAATCTCCACTAAACTGCAGGATTCTGAGATAGGGTCTTGTAGTGTGCATTATATCCTAGCACAGTAACAGTGTGCTTACTAAAGAATGCCTCACAGCAGTGGTCCAAGTCAGAAATGGTTAAATACCCAGATGAATAAAGGGAAAGAGTGTTGCTTTCCTTTGAAATCACAGGCTTTGTTTTACCAGATGACACATACATTAGTACTGATGTCAGTCAAGTGTGACTGTCAGCCATCTTCAGCACAATCAGAAAGGGATACTTCAGGGTTTAAGAAAACAAACAGGTAGAGGCTGTTAAATCAGTTCATCCACATTTGATATTGCACCCTTACCCTGATCATTATTTTGCATGCAGCTTCAGAATTGTGCAGTCCTTGAGAGTGGTTATTGTAATTCTAGCACCGTTAAGTCAATGTAGTTTATTTTTTACAGCAAAAAAATAACAGTGTCTCTGATGGCCTCTAATTCTCCAATGCCTTAGCAACCCTGAAGCCACCTAGTAGCTGGATTATAGACATCTGACAAGAATGCCCAGTGCTGTCAGTTTTTGTGATGTAGGGAATCCCATTCTATAATTGACAACATGTTGAGATGCTGAGAAACTAATCATTTGAGATCACTATCCACTCCCATGTTGGCCCTTGTAAGCCTTATGGACAATGGCTTGAGGGCAGATTCAGAAGAGTGGTGAAATGTAACAGTTTATTAACTGGATATGTTTACATCAGGGTATTGGCAAGTTACAACATTTATACTGATTGAGCAAAAATTAAAATATTGAGGTGTTTGGTGGCTGGTTATCCAAGATAATGATATATGATAATAATTGTAGCCTTGTTATTTCCAAAGTTTAAATTTCAATTATAATAAGGACTTAATGTTATGTTCTTCAAAGAAAATAATAGTTTTTTAAAGTTTGTGAATTGTAAGTGAAAACATGATCTGTATATCAGTCTATTCCTATGAAGTTCTTAGTTTTTCTTCATTGTAAAACTCTGATAATGTTTCACATCTAAAGTTAGCCATTATTTTTAGAGCTATAGGATTTGAGACTAATCTTGAAATTAACCTCTACATTTAAAACTGATTTGAAATAAATGTTTATGAACTTGTGAAACAGGAGGAATTAAGTAGAAATTTCAACATTGTACTGCTAGTTACAATCTTCAGACGGGCATCACCAGTGTGAGAAGAAAAAGCAGTGAGAAAACAGTTCTGTTTTTAAAAATGGACTGTTTCATTGCAGTCATAATTAATAGAAGTGTTGATATTGCCTTTTTCAAAATATATATCAAAAACCGTTCAAAATTATCATGATTAACAATTTAGTTTCTCATTTCTGTTATGTAAAATAAATGTGAATTTGACTTCTATCTTTGAGAAATATAATATTTCCATACAAAGTCAACACAATAGGATGCTTATCTAATTCATTTTACTGTACTTGTCTAATTGAGGATTTGTAAAGCGGAATGTAGCATTTGGTGGACAAAAAAATAGAAAAAGTGTTCACAATTCTTAAAATAGATTACTACAAAATAACCCAATCCCGCTAAAGAGGAAATGTGCCTTTTTAAAATGTATGGTAGTCTCTTTAATTTATGTAAACATATTAATACCCTTGTATATTACATTGCAAACGTATGTCAGCTGCCCTGCTTTTTCTATTTATTAAAATTTTTCAAGCAGTAAAAACATTTTACTTGTTAATGAGGGGAAGTGAAAAAATTAATGATATAGAGCTTGGATCCTCCAAGATGTCTCCTTTAACCATGCACAGCCAGCCTTTTTTTTCTTACTGAACATAGTTTAATTTCTGTGTTAAGGTTCAGTAAGCAAATGCAAATAGATTTAATGATTTGCATCAGTAGATCATTTCTCAGTTTAATATCCTTTGCTATTTTGGTCAAGGACTTTTTTTCATTTTGGAAGCTTCCACTATTTCCTAAAGCAAAAATTATTAATATTGGTAACATTAAGTTATGGCCAAATGAGGAGCATGAGAAATGTATCAAGCAGATACAGTACAAATGGTCAATCATCATTCCTATCCAGGTTAAAGATAAAGAGACAAAGACAGGAAAGGTATCAAGAGTTTATGGAAATGACTTGCTTTTATTGAAAAACATATCAGTAAGTTTAACTAACATTTTGTTTAAAAGGATTTTATTATGGTCATAACCCATGTTTGAATGTCAATCTGAATTGCTTCAATATGAGTGGAAATATTTTATTTGGAAGGTTTCTTGCCAGTCTTATGAAATGATATAGTCAACCTATATTATATCTTGTTTCTTGTTACACTATGTCAGCTTTAAGAGCCAACATATTTTAGTAATTGAACTTGATGATCAAAACCCCTAAAGGTGAATTGTCCTAGTGTGGTTTCAATTAAATAAAAACAAAATCAGCTGTTTTTGACAAAGCTTGAGGTGTAGTTGTGAATGTGAATGTTTTTAATTATTCATACATTTTAAAATCCAACAGTTTTAGGATAGCAAGAGGAAAAAGTGACACTTTTAAGGATTAAACAATACAATTTTCTACATACCGCATAAATTTGCTTAGGTTAGTTAGCTTATTGTTTGCTGTTTATATGTTATGTTCCAGAGTTTTTTGTATGTTTTTAGGGGTTTTCTCAATAGCCACGAGAAAAATGCTTGATAGTCTTAAGCTCAGGAGGTATGTTGTTATTAGAGCCAGGAAAGACCATTTATTGCTTCATGGATTATTGTCTAATGAGAACCAATGACATTGTCAATTTTCCTGTATGATTAATAAATCTAAAAGCCCTTCATGAGTCAAATTATTAAAAAAAATATACTGAATTATTTTAGAGTAGAACAAAAAACATCAGTAGATCTTATTCTACAACTTTAACTAAGTTTTGCCTAAAGAATATCTAGTGTGGTTTTTTTTTCCGCTTAGGGGGATAAATATTAATTGGGAACAAATCCATGTAATTGCTATACTTTACAATCCCATTAACCAAAACAATCCAATGCCAATTTATTTGCACTTCTTAAGAGCACACAAGGCAAGGATACTGACATTAAACCAACCTTCTTAATAATATACTATATATCTGTTTGATGTTTTTTTCATACTAATTCCTTTCTAAATGACAACACATACACTTCTTAAAAATGCTAATATTTGAGGCAAGCACAAGAGCATTTCTGAGGATTTTGCAAGTACTTGACACAATTAAGATTTACAATGCATCAACTTAGCCATCATTCCCTTAAGTATTAATTTGAACTCTACCAATAAGAAACCGAACAAAAGTGGAAATATGAGTAGTATTCTATGAAAGGTCAATTGTTAAAAAGGCAGTGGCTGACATTATGTGAAAAAGGTGCCTACATTAATCATTGCAAAATTGTCATGCAAGGATTTTTTTGACCAATATATACTACCAAACCTTAGGATATTGTGTTTAAAGTTGTATTGTGCAAGTCTGTCACATGAAACAGTAGAACAAAAATATTCGATGTTAATCAGGATTTCCTTTTGAATTTGCAAATATACGTGTGATCTGTAGTGTGTGTGTAATTGCACACGTAATTTAAATAAAGGGTCAGTTACTATGTTTAAGGTTGCTGAGATGTGTGAAGTAGAAAAGGCATTTTCAGCCTGCAGTTTTGTATAATAATTTAACAATCTGCTTAAAGAGTTTAGCAACATAGTCACAAGAATTGTTAATTATAAAAATTTTAAAAATGAAACTTGCATTGCTGGAATTGTAATTCCCAAATGTATTCTTTTGTTGCTTTTGTAAATTAGCTGAATAGCTAATTAAATGAATTTATAAATGGGTGTAAGGATTTTTATAATTCTAAGTGTGCCAAAAGTCTCTAGTGATTGTGAGGATTTTAGGCTTCTAAGGAGTGAAAGCTCATAATGATTGTAAGCATTTTATTTCTTCCAACTTTTCAAACTGCTTTTGTTGAAAGATTGGGAAGTCTAGCAGATGCATACTAGGCAGATAAACTGGGGCACATACACCATTTAATTTGTGATAAAATAAGGGTGTCAATCAGAATTGACCTTAAACTTTATAGGTATAATAATAATACAGACAGGATGAGTAGACATGAAAAGGGGGCTCCTGTGTGAACCAAGATGGCAACGTGATCGCCATTTTTTTTCTTCGGCCTGTAACATTAACTCCTGCTGTTTAAAAACTGTTTTGGCCAATTAATTTCAGACATGGTAAGTATCATTCTAGTGAGTGTACCATTAACATCTGACACATTGTCGTTCCTGTGTGTACCAAGATGGCCGCATGGCTGCCAATTTGTTCTCATAGCTCAAACTGCCCCTGTCTTGGGGGAACTGCTGCACTGATTGAATTGGAATTTGGCAGATTGCACAGACAACCAAAGCTGCTTTTGATTTGCACCTCGCAAGTTGCTGTGATAATTTTCCTACCCACACCGGGTCATTAACTGATTGGCGAAATGTGGCATCTTACACAAACTGCTCATGTTCATGGACTGTTGGGCCAATTAAATCTAAACATGGCAGGTTTCATTCTAGTGGCAGTGCAAACTGACAAACATGCTCTGTACCATTAACTGCTGTTCTTCAAAATCTGTTTGGTTAATGAACTCCAAATTTGTAGGTATATTTGTAGTTTCCCTGTGGTTTATTCACACTCATGTTGCTGAAGTACATGGGCAGGAACTTCCTTTTGAAGCCTTCAAAAATGCTGACAATTTCCATTTTTTTAGCTCAGCTTTAAACTGACCCTGTTTGAAGACTATCCAAGAAACTTCAAAATCAGGTATACGGAGGACAAATAAGCCGTTTAGTATGTGACAAGAACTGCGCCAACCCAGGTGACAGTCTAACCTGTGTATATGAAGAACCTTTCCAAAACCGCTTCATTAATTGAAATAAAGTTGAGCAAAACTAGCTTCAGATTTGTAGCTGAAAAGGTGCTACAATAATTTTTACACTCACATTGCTTTTGCAAAATGTAACAAATATCGCTAGATGCTCCTTTTCAAAATCTTTTTTGGCCCCAGTTATTTCCATGCTTGGTGGTATCATTGTAGTTAATCACCCATTGACCACCATTGTCAGTTGCACTATTGTATTTTGAACCTTCAAACTGCTCTTGCATTAAAGCTGTAACTGACTAGTTTGGCAGATATTGTGCTGAACATTTGACAAGATGTGCTTTAAGTCCTGTTTTGTGGGCTTTTATTATTTATGATAACTATGACTTTCTTGAGGTGGCACAGTGGAGTACTAGTTAGCATTGCTGCCTTGCAGCACTGGGGCCCTGAGTTCAATTCTATACCTGGCCTGCTATCTGAGTGCAGTTTGTATATTTTTCCGATGTTAGTGTGGGTTTCCTGTAGGTTCCCCGGTTTCCTCCCACAGTCCAAAGACATACTGGTAAGTTAATTATCTTCTGGGAAAATTTCCCCTGGTGTGAGTGTGTGTGTGTTTGTGTTGGTGTGTATCCTGCAATGGACTGGTGTCCCATCCAGGGTGTAGCCTGCCTTGCACCTGTTGCTTGCCGGGATAGGCTTCGGTTCCCCTCTGACCCTATATTGGATAAAGTGGCTAGAAAATTGATGGATGGATGACTTTGCTCTGTGCAGTGCTTTTAAGATTATTGTATGACATGTTTTCTTTTTCAGCAGGACACATTATCCAATCAGCAAATCTTTCTGTTGAATGAGGTTTTTGTTTCTCTTTGAATCAGAGATACAAATAAATAGAGGGCAATGTACACAAATAGAGACTGCATCCTTGTTAAATCCACCTTGGTAACTTTTCATCCTTTAACAAAGGTACCTTTTTACATTTTTTACAGTACCTGTTTTTGTTTTTAGGAAAATATAGTTTTTTAATATTATTTTGTATGGCCCAATTGTGTGTTCTTTGGTTTGCTTCCAACGTAAGTAACATACAGACATATGCATACAGCCTGCACATATATACCAATAAATAGACCATTCCCAAGTTAAATGAAGAGACAAGCTTAATTAATGCATCTCTTTGTATGCAGTATGTCCTGTTTCACACTCTTCTTGTACCAATACAAATTTCAGGGTAGCCATAATCTTACTGCACAAATTCTAAAATACAATGATAGAATTATACATTGCTATCACTGTGAAACTGTAGGCATGCAAAAAACGTTATTTTTTATACTTTACTGTTCCACTGTGTTGTTTGTTTCACTTCCACCAATCTTTTGAAGTTGAAGTATCATTTGTTTTAACTGGTCAAAATATTAATATTTTTACCAGTATTAATCCATCATTCATTGTAATCCCTCTCTGGTTTGGACTATACAGAGTAGATACAAACTGCAAGGTCTGCAGTAAATGTTATTCCATGTGTTTTTTACTGTAATGACTTATTTTTTGTCTAATGGCTGTTTGTGCTACATTGAGTTAGGGTATGGGTTGCTTAACATAAATGATTACATTTGCTTATGATTAAAAGCTTCTCTTGTAAAAAAAATAATAAAAAGTACTGTATAGGAAACTTGTAAATTATTTTGTTGTTAAAGTTCTCTGCTTCATTACCCACAATAATACATATATAGAAAGTCATTGTCTAAGAGTTAGAGACAATGAAATGAACTGTATAATACCGTTCTTACTTGAAAAATTAAATACCAGATGAAATGTTCAAGAAACAGTTTAGCATGCAAATTGAACCCCTGCAATGAATTCTGCAGATGGTATTTGTTGCTGTAGGCCAAATGATATGCCACATGCCATCATTAAATGGCATAAGGAACTACCAATTGATATTCTACTTATGCCCTATTATGAAAGTCATCATATTTATCCTGTAAGTTGCATGTGAACCCAAAGAATGACCCTGTCACCTCTGTGCCCCCTATTCCCATTCTTACTTACCCATCTATTTTATTGGGTGGGGCTGTGTTAGTACCTTAGAAAAAGCAGTCACTGCAACTTATAATTTGAAGGAAATCCAAATTCTGGTTCATGTTGTTTAAAATTGTAAAATCACATATTACGCTATTTTGTAATGCAACTATAAAGCTCCTTTTAATGTATTTTTTTCTTTAAAAATTGTCCTTTTACATAAATAAACATGCTATATAGTTCTAATCCCAAACTAATTTAAAATGTATTCTGTGTGTAAAAATATCTGTTACTGTGGCATGTGCCTACTGTAAGTTTCTTTAACTTTAATGGATGATCTGCTATACCAAAGTAGCGTACTTGTGACAAATTGAAGTGTAATCACTTAAGTGAAAGTCACATGGGAATTAATGAAACTTTAAAGAAGGAATTACCATAAAATATGCATCATGGATAAAACCTATCATAAAAAGTAGGTTTTGAGTTAGAACTCAAGTAAATGCTGTGATTTTATTTTTTGTGGAAGAGGTTTTAAACTTTTAACACAGTTGATATGTGTTATCCAGTGTAAGCTTTTGTAGGTAAAATTAGATTTAAAAAGTACTGACATCATAAATAGAATATAAACCATAAAATAATACTAATCTTAGATGAATGATAGTTGAATGCCATTCTATAAAGGTTTTACAAAATAATCAATGAAAGAAAGAGTTTCACAGATTGTGCCGGCAAAGTGCTGTTTCCTAATTCTGCAAGTATTCTCCCTCCCCCAATCTGTAAGTATTCATCCCATTCTTCCATCAACTTTTGTATTCTGAATAAGTAGGCATATGTCACAGTTCTCAGCACATAGCCTAGGAGCCCAATGGGTACAGGCCGTATGGTAATTCAGATGCTAAAGAACAATGGTGTAGAGTGATCCAAGATTATAGCCTTTTTTCTGTGCATCTAATCAAGCCTATATCATCAGACTGCAAAAAACAGATTACTTACAAGTTTAATACAGCAAGCTATAACACAGGCATGTTGCATGTTTTTCCAGACATTGTATAAAATAAACTTTGAGTATATTTTTTGCTGTATTATTTGTTACTTTTGTAAATCACACATGACTCCCCTGCCTTGTCATTAGAGCGTTATTTTTTAATATCAGGTTTTCCTTAAATTTGTTTTTTATGTAGATATCCAACATATTTATTGAGTGATTGATTTTATTTATGGCTACAATTTAATGCAGATTTAAAGAATAATATGGGCTGTCAGGTACTATCCTCTGCCTGATAATCACAAGTCTATTATTTGGTAAACTTATTACAGCAGCTGAAAGCCCACGTATATTGCTTTTTATATTAGTAGACCAGATAATTTAAATTTATTGGGCTCAAATCACTGTAGGAGTCAGAGAAGAAATATTGACTGAATGTATCTCATAAACTAGGCTATGTTTTGATAAACTCTATTCAGTGTATATATGTGCATATGTATGTATATTCAAATTTTCTAATCTGTTTTTCTGGTTTCTCAAATTCTCTTTTATTTACTTGCAGGAGACACATTGTAGAATTAAATGCTACATTTCAAGAATATATTAGAGTCAGGTATGATAAAAAGCACAAGCAAAGAAGGTTAGTAATAGAGGAAGAAAAACTTTTGATGATTTACAAACATATAGATTTTAACAGTAATACTGTGGTATTATAGCAGGTTATTTTGTGTTCAAGAGCTGCATTTATCACAAAAATGATGATATACAAATCACTTCTATATCACGGAATGTTCTTGGTCAAAATTGGCTGGAGGCAAGTGATATCTTCGAGTAAACAGTATATGAAGACCATATCTTAAAATGATAGATCACCTAATTTTGTTCTGACAGAGGTTTTTGCCGCAACAAACATCTGTCATTGAAATACCAATTCACAGATACATAAGCCAAATTGTGGAGGTTTGTCAAACCAGCACTTCCAGCAATTAGAAAAACATTATGCGACATTCAGTGTTTTTTTCATATTTAAATATTTACTTCTCTACTTAAAGGTTTTAATGTTGTTCTTAAAAATGTATTTTTAAAAGAGGATTCTATATTGTACTCTTTCTCTTTAAATAAATATATCTTAAGATGTATACACAACTTTTCTAAAAAAAAAATTCAAACCAGGTAATAAAAAAGATTTCTTCTGAGACCTGATCAGCTGAGTGACACTCGAATGATGAAGTTCGGTGTCAAGGGATTGTCATCTGACATATAACCTTTCATTATTAGCTGATGTGAACATTTTGTTGGCAGTATTTAAAATGATGTGCTTTGCAGAGTTTCATTACACAGATGATGAGATGTCATGCAAATGGTGTTTTTCATAAGATCTTAGAACTACATTTTGTAGAAAATAATCATGTTTGCTTTTATTTCATTTTACAAAAAGATGTATACAGTAGCTGGATGAATACTGTTAAGATTGTGATGAGAATGTTGCTTGAAGGAAGTATGTTTAATTCTGACTAATTATTAAAAGATAGTAATGTACAGAATATTTTAATATCTGCAGATGCGTAATAAAGAATCTTGTAAGCTGCATTAGGCATTACGTTAAAAAATAGCATAAAAATGTGTCTTACATTTAATAACCACATGCCTTGCAAAGTACAGCATACGTCCTCCAATTTGAAACGCAATACTGAGGAAAAAAGAGTGTCTGTTTCAGTATTATACTTCATGTAGGTCTCAATAATTTTATATTGTAGTCTGTGGTCTCTTGTGGTGACTTCCTCTAGGGCAGTGTGCAGGTACACTTAAAGCCATCTATCTCCATTTAGCCATTTCCGGCAGTTCATAGAGGTGTAGACAGGTCTTGCAATTTTTTACCCACTGCGGGGCACTAAAATGTAACATGTGAAGATATAAGAAACAAAGTAGTGGTGCGGGCAAACCTTATATTTTTTAGACAAGATATTACAATATTAGTGATCCGTGGATCTGCAAAAAGACTCAAAAGTATTAGTGAGTTTGAACTCAATGATGTCACAAATATGGGATTTATTGACTGATAATCTGTATTTGTTTGCATTAATACCAAACTGTATTTGTTACCTTTTTTTATCTGAATTCATCTTCATACATTGTTAATGACATGTCAGATGAAGGTCATTGCATTTTGTTCTAGTTTTCCTGAGCAGAGCTTGAACATCCCAAGATCTTAATAGGACTTTAGAACTTTTTATAGTAAAAATATAATAACTAGCATTGTGTGTTAGGTTGATTATTTGCTTTGAGCCAATGTGACTATTGACCAGAGATCCAAAAACTTGAATAAAGGACACATTTTTTGTTATATTGTCCATTTCTGCAAGGCACATATAGAAATCAGTTCACTCCTGTGTTTTTTGTAATGTAGGATTACAGTAGGTGTTCATTTATTTGTAAACATAAGTCTTTCACATTTACTCTGATTCATTTTGGCACTTATTGTTTTTAATGTAGGAAAGCAATTAAAAGGCAAACCAAATATTACGATGTGTAGTTAAAAGTATCAAATTTAAATTAATGGATTTTATGTTCAAATTCAATATGTCGAAGACCTCAGTGAGAATACCATGTCCAGTGAGGAGCTATCAGATGCTATTTGGAACCACTAGGATATGAAGTTCAGTCCCACACACCATTATTGCCTTTCACTGAAATGTCTTGGAAGTATTTACTCAATGTTTGTGTACATCTACTTGAAACATTAGCTGAGCTGTCATCAGCATATCAGAAAATTGTGTGTAATTGTTATCTCTCTTCCCCATGAAAGTGTTTTTGTATATTGAGCATAGAGTTTGTTTTTTTATCCTCATGAATGAAGATTCATGAAGCACTGAAAAATATTTATGGTTTTATTGTGTATTAAAAAGTACAGAAGTTTAAAGATGGGGAGACCCTGATAATACTTCAGATTCTGAAAAGTATAGCAGAGAATTCTGCAACCAAGTTGCGAGTTGACTGGATATTCCTTGTAGACAGACATGTATGTTAGGGCATAAGAAGTGACCTAAGTATTAGCACACATTCTTGAGAAGATCCTCCAAGAATACTTCCAGTGCATGCTGGACTTTGTGAATACTCAACAGAAATGTTTTAGATTTAAAACTTAAAGAGGCCTTCAACCATACGACTTCCATCTCTTCTCATTTCAAGAATTACACCATTTTCTATATTGTCAATCGTGTATTAACCTCAGGATCTGAAAGTATGGATGCCCAAAACACTGTCATAACATTACCGAGCCAGTGTTAAACAAATTGTTTCACAGTTGAGTGGTGGACCTATCTTTAAATGTATAAACATTTACTATCAATACTATGTTGTTGATAAATTGTGTGGTGTATTTTGTGTCTTGTATATGTGAGAATAATTGATAGAACAGTTGCTTATATTCACAACATGCTTAAAGACTTTGTAAAAAGAGTAAAATTGATCTGTAAGTAAATAAATGTCACCTGTGGAAAGGATATATATTGAAGATTGCAATCTAAAACTTTAGTGTGGAGAAGCCCAAAAATGTATTTAGAATCTGATGATTTTACTGTCATAAAAACATTCGCCTAAAGGTAATTTATGAAGTACTTTGTATGCAACTTTGCAAAAACAATGCAACTTTGAAATAAAATGGCAGTTTATTCTTTAAAGAAATGTGTGCTTTTATATAAAAAATCCTGAAGCTGTTGCCAAGGTAACTTGAAGGATAGGATACACAATTAAACAATCTCATGTCAGTCTTTACTTAGCATCATCTCATATACATATACATGTATGCTTTCAAAATAAAAAAAGCCAATGATTCATAAGCACAGAAAAGTACATTGTGTGAATGTCAGGAAAAAAGAAAAAAGTTTTGAGTTTTGACTGTATTGCTTTAGTCATATGTAAAGTGATAAAGTGCCCATAAAAATGATAAATGTTGTTATTAAAGATGGAAAAATGCACTTGAATGACATTCTTTACATATCTCAACTGTCAACATTTCTAATCAAATCATCCAGCCTTTTTGCCTCTTAACTGATACAAGCAATATTTCCTGTAATAAACACCCCTAAGTCTAATGAGAGCCCTGAAGGCAACTTCAAATGTATGAATTCATTATAGTTGAACAACATAATCTGCAGGGCAAAGATCCCTGCAACCAAGCTATGGTGTCTGGTGAAAAATGTTATACATTTTGTTTACAACGTATTGCCACAATTTGAAGTATGGTACGTTACTGTTGTACATAAGATGGGGAGACATAATGGAGGGAAAATCAAGGAGGCAATCTTTCATTTTGTTCTTGTATGAAAAATTCAAAAGACGGAAATCTCACCCAGAGAAATTTTGCAAGCATATTATTTTCCAATGTTTCGATCAATTTGTCTGTCAACCATGCTGAGAGGTGGAAGGGGCCAGCGAAAGCAATTTAGCTTGTGAGGTCCTAAATAGAAATGTTTTAAGAGCTCTTGTCACATGCTGTATTAGAGCTGGAGTATTTTTATTTCTTGGTAATATCATGAAGTGATATTGGTATCAATCATTCTAGACTAACTATAAGTACTGTACATTACACACATTTTACTTTTCCAAATATGAATCAGCAGAACTATACTTAAATTATTTTCTAACAACAACAGCAAAACCCTTACTTGGAAAAATGAGCTTGTTAAGTTGAGTCTTGCATGGAACACATCTCTGCGCATTTTAATTGATTGCACCCGAGTGACTTGAAGCAGTTATATCTTGCATAACAATGTTACAGACTTTGTAAATAGTTTGTTTTATAGCTCATGCACTGCCTTCTTATTTTCCATCATTAATGGACTTTATCACCAGGAGTTAATAATTAATGTATACGCTATACTGTATTATCTATGTGTATATATACTGTATATGATGAACAAAAGAAATGCTTCTGATTGAAGGTAGTCTTAGTGTTACTTTTAATTATATAAACTTCTGATTGCTTTGATTTTTTGGACACAATGTTTAACATATGTACTTCATCATACTTTATTACAGTTTCATTATACCTTAAAGGCTTCTGGAATAAGCTAGTTGTGATTTAAATAGAGCAACATTCAGTTAGATATGCTAACTTTCCATATTGAGAAGATTGTTAATGTTTATTGGCAATTTCCCACAGAACTTGTATGTGTTAATCTATCATTGGAGATGATGTGCAAGATCTCCAACATCCTTTTTGTTTGTTTTATTCTTGCTATGATAGTTTGACTCAAATGGGGTCAAAAGTTCATTCAGCAATGCATTTACAAGGATATTAAGGTAATTAGGAGGAGCCAAGTAGCCTAATTCAGTTATATTGAAAATGTTTCACTATGGTTGATATTGTGCATATTTTTGTGAAATTCAGAATTCTTTAGTGGAAAGGCTAGTACTTCGTCATATTTTTTTGTAGTTAGAAATATTAATGTTTTAATTCGTAAATTTATAATTCTTCTATATATTCTTTATACATTTCCAGACATTGTGTAACATCATCTGAGTGTATTCAGATATGTACAAAAACTTTTATTTTGGTTTAAGGACCTTATATTGCAATACATGTTGTATTAAGCACATTCTGTAATAAAAAACAGAGTTCAAGCATTGTCACAGTTGTATATTACAGACATGGAAATTCCCAGTGGTTCATTGGTCCGTGACCAACAGAAATCCCTTCAGACCAACAATTAATCAGGCTCTAGTGAACCTTTGACCAGCCACAATTGCAGCTATCACATCAGTTGAAAAGTCAAGAAGCAGCCCTCACTGTTGTTCTTTTTAAAGGACAATTGTACAAATGAGTTAATGCTTTTTTTGTTTAGTACCTCATTTATACATGAGTTTCTTTTTGCTCATTTCTAAAAGTAGCTGCGGGACTGAAAAACACTTGACCCATTGTTATTTCCCAATAGAACAATGTTTAATATTTGATGGCTGAAGCGTAAAAAAAAGTTTAAGCCGTTTAATTAAGACAGTTTCTTTCCGCGTCAGGTGTAGTACAGTGGCAACTCTACAGTATGTGCATCTATTTCCCAAATGGACTATACTGTATTTTGTTGGTTCTGTGTAATTCCTTTCCAGGCATCCCCTTAACATTATGAATTATTCCCAAAATGACAAAATACTAACTTTTTAGACTTTGTGAAAATTATTTAAAATTGTTTTGTAATCATATTCTAATATGTATTTTTATTGCTAAAGCTGAAAGGTGTGGGGAAATATATTTTATGATGAACTGTCTGACTATCATTGTAATGTCGTACAGTGAAATGTGTGCAGAAAAATAACTTTCCAGGCAAAAAATATTATAAATGATAATTTTGAATGAAGATTTAATTTTACTTCTGTGTATTCACACTATTTGGTGAAATGAAACGAAAGTGTAAAGTGTCATAGCTACTTAAGTAACAAAATTATGCTAGGAAGAATACTGCACTTAAAGCATTTATAAGGCAGCAGAACAGATACTGACCTTAAAAATATCTGCTCTTGT